>NC_090265.1:669419413-669719413 GCF_040414725.1 Anabrus simplex
TTGTTATTATTTTTTAAATTAATTATAATTCATGAATCGAAAAATGCCATAAATTAGATTCTCTGTTTATCAAGCCCAAGCCTGACAAGCATTCGTAGACCTGTAGTCCCATTAACCATCACAGAGATAAGGTCTTCCTTGTATCCTGTGCAGGGACATTACACTAAAGCCGCAGGCACTGTGTGTCCTTGGTACGTCTTATGCAAGAATACTATGCTTGTGTGAAACCCTTCTTATCAGACATTTATCCATAGTTTTGATTTAGTACGGTACAACAAATTTTATTCCTTTGTATTCACTTGGAACAGGAGTCGACTCAATGTCTGAATGGTGAGCATTGAGGCCTTTGGTTCAGAGGATCCCGGGCTCGATTTCTGGCTGGTGTGGGGATTTTAATCGTGTGTGATTAATTCTTCTGGTTCAGGGACTGAGTGTTTGTGTTTGTCCCAACACTTTCCTCTTCATATTCAGACAACGCACTACAATACCAACCACCACAGAAACACGCAATAGTGATTACATCCCTTCATATAGGGTTGGCATGAGGAAGGGCATTAGGCCCTAAAACAGGGTCAAATCCACATGTGCGACACAGTTCGCACCCGCGACCTCACAAGTGTGGGGAAAGCGGTAGAAGTAGCAGAAGAAGAATTCACTTAGAGCAGGGCTCCCCAATGAAAATTTTGTTTGTATAGCCTTAGAACAATAATTAAATCTACAGAGTCATCACAGTTTTTAAACTTTTGCCCTCGTTGGTGAAGTTCCCACAACTGAGAAAAAAATGAACTTTGGTGTTTCAGACAGACACATCTGTTCAGTAATTTGCATAGAACTAACTATGCATTCCACAGCTGATTGAAGGAATGACAAAATCCTTAAACAAAGTGAATATTGATGTAAACATTCATGCTTTCACGGCCCAAATTTGTACGTTCCTCATCATCAGATGGTTCATTCTAGGCTATGTGTTAAGTGTCGTACCTTCATAACGTGTGTAAACCGGTTATGCCCCCTCTCAGACCTTCTCATACTCATTATCCTCTGTTTTTTCTACACAGTTCCTTTCCATTCTTCAGCTCTGTTCTATTCTTCTATCTTGGGTGTCTTTTGTTGTATTGATTTTATTTCTATTTATTTCTTGTACCCGGATTCATTTGATGACCTTTCTGTTACTTCGCATGCACACACGGTGGTACAAGGAATATCTCCCGCTTCGAATGCTAGCGCTGTGCCAGATTCATTTAAATCAAAGAATTTCATTTTTGTTCGTATTGAACTGAGAATGGAAGATAGGAAACTTAAAAGGGTCCACCTTTTCAATACAAATAAATGTTAATTATTTAACTATATGCCAGATCCAGCGAGCCATCTGGTGATGAATGAGTGTACCAATTACTATGAACAACGGTAAAGCATTCTTAAATTCAGATCTTCATCATTGGAGAAGTCTTCCTTGTGAACAATCAAAATTTGCTTCTGAAGATGTGAAGCGAAGTTCTCTGCAAAACATAAAGAATTTCACCTTGTTTTCTTGACACCGACATAAGCCCGAAAGATATTGATGCATTCAATTGTTTGAATATTTAATTTTCATGACCACATTGTACTCAAAATAAACTTCCAGTGTATTAGGTCATGTTCAGTACATATAGTACATATTGGTGTCTGGTTGGCCATTTTTGTTCTGTACTTAACATCTCTTCAGTATGTTCTATATGTATTGAACACTATCTTATACGTTCAAAATTTATTTAGAGTATTTAATATATCATTGTCTGATTTGAGAAATGACATCTACATTCTCCATAAGTGATTTATTTTCTCCTGTGCTTATTTTTACTGTAATGTGTATAATTTTTATGATTATTTTCTTATATTCCAGTGGCTCTTTCCATTATTTTTATATTCTGCTTTGTAATGTAGAAAAATGGTATTTCCATTGATAAAGTATTATTACTTTATTTTAATAGATAACTGCAATGTACTGTACATTAAAACAAAGCAATTATGCATGGAGCCTATTGAATGTTTAAGTTTCAGAAATTTTTAGAGGGGGTGAATATACCTCATAATTCTTCAAACTCCGTTCCCTTGTCTCCTTTGTTATGCCCCTAGTTATTGTAATGCTGATCTCAAAACTGTTATAAAGTTAGATTATCTTGTTTTTGAGATGTTATTGACAATGCTAAGAATGAAGGCAGAAAAGAAGATTAAGTGTTTTGTGCAAAAGCAAGCAGATAAAGGTACTCAACTGCCCGGCCCCGCGGTGTAGGGGGCAACACATCCGCCCTGTCACCCGGCGGCCCCGGGTTCGATTCCCATCTGGGTCAGGGGTTTTAAATTGTAAATGATTAATATCCCTGGCCTGGGGACTGGGTGTTTGTGTCATCCCTAACGTTCCTTTCCTCATATTCAACACTTTGCACTTCCGCCATTTACAAAAATACATGCAAGTTCCTCACATATGGTGCAAGTAAGGGCAAAAGATCTTTCTAGGTCGATGCCCCAAACAAATAGCATTAAAAAAAAGGTACTCAACTTGAAAAGGTTAACTACTTATGTCCATGAGAAAGTTGAAATGGTAAGTACACATTTTCATTGTGCCTTGTTTCAGGTTTTGCTACTTTATGGCTGGTGATAGTATCAAACTATCTCCTTGTGATGCCTTAATCTCAGAGTAAACCTAAATAGAGATATCACTGGGTGTTACTTTTTCAGGAATGAGAAGATATTTAATTTCTAGAGGTGGTAACTAGAAGGTATTTTAATTTCATCAGCTTAAGTAAGATGATGCAAGGAAGTCACTTTCCAACTTTTAAGTCCAGGTCAGTCACAGTGGAGTATGATATATATATTAAAAAAACAAAAAAAAAAAAAACCCAACACTGATGTGCTTCACTGTTAAGATTATTTGAGGAATTATTCCTTCATTTATAATATGTTTTAGTATTTTATTTAACTGACCGAGTGGGCTGTGTGGTTTGTCATATAGTTGTGTGCTTGCATTTGGGATATGGTGGGTTTGAACCCCACTGTCAGCAGCCCTGAAGACGGTTTTCCATGATTTTTAATTTTCACATCAGGCAAATGCTGGAACTGTACTGTAATTGAGGCCATGGTCTCTAACTTCTCAACTCTAGCCCTGTCCTATCCCATCACAGATCTTTGTCAACAGTAGAGAGAAAAATATGAAGTAAGACAGTAGTCATGAGTTGACCTCAAGATATTCGTTTGCAAGGTTACCTGTGATATGTTAGAGATGCATTTAAAAGCTACTTCTTCTTATAGTGCCATCTCATAGAAGGCCGGCAACTGTAATAGAGTAATTTTTCTTATTTTGTGCTTCCCGTTCCAGGTTTGTCTTATTATGGGTGTCGAACTACTAATGGAAGTTCTTCATCCAAGATAATCTTCTTACCCGTGTCCATGCTTCTCTTCTGTCTAGCAATGTATGATTATTTCTATCAGACAATATTTTTTATTTCAGAATATGTGACTGAAAAGCTTGCCTTCCTCTGTTTTGAGAAGTTAATACTTAGTATGTTTCCTCGGTCTGACGGAGTACCTACTCATCTGCGACGTGCTTTAACAATAGAATGTCACAATATTCTGCTATACATATATGTTACAGTAGCCTGCAGTTGGTTCTTCGACAAAGTCTTTAGCAATCGGCCTTCTACATAGTAAAGCAACACCAGTAATATATACCACTTCATGACATGCCAACAAGTTATGAATTAGAGGTCTCGGTTGTACAGAAGTTTTTTTACTGTTAGAAACACATTTCTTTCAATGCCAACTCAGGTTCGGATTTATTTAAAAGCTGCTAGTCTTTGTTTGTCATATGCCACACATGCCCTGTCACCAAAGCCTATGGTCAATGATAGAGGCTTCTACACTGTTCATGCACAAGAACTGCAAAATTGGAGACATAGTTCTTTCATTTGATATTGAAGATTGAATGAAGTTTCTGCTGATGAAAACATTCAAGTTTCTTGTCTTAGTTATATCCTCATAGTGGAATTTGAGAAAATGTAGGGTTGGTTCTGAATCAAACTGCTTATTTTAGAGGCAGTTTCAGTAAGCTTAATTTTCAAGGGTATGTAAGCCCTAAATTAAAAATTAACCATACTTTATCATTATTCTGATACTGATGAAAATTCAGCTGTTTTTTTATCTTGTAAATCATTGAGAAATCAATTTTTTTTCATCAGCCTGGAATTGGAAGTAACCACAAGGCTACAGAATTTCTAACCGTATGTCAAAAGGGATTAAATGTTAATTATTTCCAACTAGTTAGCAGTAATGTTCACCTGGTTTACAAAGTGGGTATTAAATTGAAATGAACCTGGTACCTTGATGATACATTGAAAAACTTTACCATCAAGATTATTGCAAAACTTTGATAGGAGATATAACCAAATTTAAAGTTTCTAATATTTTCTTGATTTTCATTGCAGGTTTTATGGATATGAATGCAGAAGTTGATCAACTATTCTCATCTGGTCCTGATGAACAGTCATTCACAAGTTATGATACAAGAATGCAGCAGACTTTAAACATTACTAATGTTCCATGCCCTAATTGTAATAAAACATATCGTTACCGGAAGAACATGTTGCGCCATCTTAATCTTGAATGTGGCAAAGAGCCTAAATTTCACTGCCCTTTCTGCCCTAAAAGCTGCAAGCATAAAAATCACTTACTAAGGCATATGAAAAGTCGCCACGTCATGTCATAATGATGTGTTTCGATACTAGGGCATCGTGGGTCATATTTCTCCTCACATTCATCTCCCTATGAAAGTTTGATATTTGTTTCATTTCCAGGCCAATAAGGCAATATTTTGTTTTTCGATCTCTTGTACATTGCTGTAGTCATGAGCAGTTGACTCCTGGAATAGAAAGACTTTTAACCTAAAAAGGGACAGTTTCCTTTCTCTCTTCAATTCTTTCTGATTGCAGTGAACTTTCAATTTTCTGTGTTGGAAACTACACTGATACTACCAATCATTATGATTACTTGTACAGTGATCTAGTATTATCTAATAAACTACTTTTAGACTATTCTTATCTGTTTTACTTTTAAATCTTTGGAATCAGAAGTTCTTTGTTCCATACCAGCATTACAAATAGAAGTATATTTTTGAATAATGTATGGTATTAAAATTGTGTGTGGCACTTGAGAATTTGGGTGCACTTTGGAGATGTATCCTTTGAGGCTGATATGTGTAGATTTATTAACATCCAGTGTCTAATAAAGGACAGAAATCTGTGTTTTGAATGAGTGAGCTGATTTATATTACATTTTGTTGAAATTTCAACTGATCTGTGGAATCAAGTATATTTAATTTATAAACAGAAGTTGAACTTCTTAAAGCATAAGAGGAAAAAATATAAGAGTATTCTTAGAATAGGTGCATTACCAAATTCTACATGGATGGTTCGTGTCTGAAGAAGCACATATTTAACCATTTGATTTTGAAGTATGTCAGAGTGCTGTTTGATGTATTTTATCTTGTATTCTGTTCATTGTTGTGAATACTATAAATGTACCCTAGTATTAGAAATAGGTTGGGGTTTTTTTCCTGTGGTGGTGAGAGGTGACGTCAGCAGTTGTAACTTGTTTCTGAATGTACGTCTTCTCCCAGTAACATTCTTCTTACTCAGTTTCACTTGTGGTTATGCTTCTGATGACTTGACATGTCAATTTTAGTATGAAACGTGTCTACAAAAAGTTCTCTGAATGGGTGGAGGAAGGTGTGTTTATTTTGATGAACTTATACATTTGACACTTGACCTCTCCATGTCTGTGGCATTCTCCTTCAGACATATTGATGGTTGTTGATACAGTGTTGTGCCATAGTGGAAGATTTTCAGTAAGTATATCGTAGGTTTGCATATTTATTGTATGTTTTTGTTGGTAACACTTCAAAAGGGCTCCATGGGGTCGAAACCTGGTATCACTCACACGGAGGACATGCTCTACCTATCTTAGTTGATGGGCAATGACAGGCTTCTATACTATTGGTGTGTACTTTCTCAAGAACTGCAACATTGTTGAATTTGTTCTCCCACTTGATGTTCTAGAAGCATTTTTCTGTTGGTGGAAGTGCTCAAGCTTAGGTCCAGACAGTAGAGGGTCCAGGTTTCACAGCCATAAAGTAGTGTAGAGATGACAATTGCATGGTTCAACATTACTTTTGGTGTGACGTTCGGAGTAAGCATTGAACTTGAAGTATTTCTGTTCAAGTAATCAATAATACCTAGGATGAACAGATGAATCTTCAGAAAGTGTAATGTCATATTGATCTGTTAAGTGCAATTAATAATCTACAAATATACATCTCCCCTAAAAGCCAGTGTTGATGTGTTATGTTGAAACATCAGTAGTTTTTTTACCACATGTATTCATTTTTACGGAGGTCGATCAAATGTAAATGGGATTTTTGTTACTGAACATCAACAGTTGGTAGGACTGGGTCCGCGCTATGCTTAGGTGGGACCGTTAGGAGTGGGGAGAGCATGCTGTTAGATATTTCCCTCTGTTTCATCAGTAGTGCTCACGATGTCGAAGCAACAGGTGCTCCCCTCCACTGTGCTGTGCATAATTATAAAATATCTTGCTCATGAAGGAGTTACAGCGGCGGAAATTTGCCGGAGATTGACTGCACAGTTTGGTGATCAAACATTGTCAAAGACGTGTGTGTTTGCCTGGCATAAAAAGTTCAAGGAAGGACGAGAACATGTGGAAAATCAGCAACGCGATCGCCGTCCTCAGACCAGCATTATAGATGAAAACATTCCTGCAGTTAAAGAAATTGCAGAACAAGCCAGAACAAGTTAAGGGAGCTGTCAAGCAATCATCACAAATGACCTACAGTTCCATAAAATGTGCTCCAGATGGGTCCCTCGCCTTTTGACTGAAAATCTTAAGTTAAGACATTTGGAGGTCTGTCAGAGGCTTACAGCAAGGTTTGCCGAAGAAGGTGATGCATTTTTGAGTTGGATCATCACCTGTGACGAAACATGGGTCCACTTCTACACTCCCGAATCCAAACAAGTTAATAAAGAGTGGCGGAGGAAAGAGGAGGCAGCACCAGTGGAAGCCAAGACACGACTGTCAGCTGGCAAGGTTCTTGCAACCATTTTTTTTGATCAGCGAGGCATTTTGCTGATTGAATTTTTTTTTGCATGAGTGACGCTCAATCAATGCCACTCACTACTGCGAGCTGTTGAACAAAGCAAAGGTTGCATATCGCCGCAAAAGACGAGACCAACCGGTTCGACGGGTCATCCTCCTCCACGACAATGCAGGACCCCATTCTGCAGCTCTAACTGTCTCCAAGCTACAGGAAATGCACTAGACTGGACTACACTTGATCATTCTTCCTACAGCCCAGATTTATCGCCCTGTGATTTCCATTTGTGTGGACCGCTTAAAGAAGCTCTAGGAGGGCAACAATTTGAAAATGACGAGAGTGTGGAAGACTTCGTATGCAACTGGCTGGTGACACAACCCCGTTCTTTTTACGATGAGGGCATCAAAAAGCTGCCCATATGCTGGGACAAATGCATTTCCAAAGCAGGAAACAGTGTGGAAAAATAAATTTTAATTGCCTTGTGTTTTTCAATAAATGAATTTAAATACAAAATAAAATCCCGTTTATATTGATTTCTTCTCGTATCTTTTTGTTTCTTCCATTTTTCTTTTTCTGCCTGGCCTCTTTCTTATCCTACACTTCCCTCATCAAGACTGGAGATCTGCTGGGATGGTTCCTCAACGAGCATTGAGGCCTTCCCTCTTGAAGAGACTGGCAACCAGAAGTGAGCTCATCAGCGCTCTTGAGGGAAGGGATGTAGAGGGTTGATGAGGGCTCACCCATTTCAAAATGGTAGTGTAAGAATTTTTCTTATAATCTTGACCATTTTTTGGGCTGGTTGGTCCATATTGACAAAATATAATATTCTATATTATATGGGTCCACCTAATCAATACTTATTTGTCACAACAAATTGTTATCTACATTTTATTTAGTTCAGTACATTTTTTGGGATTCTTTTCTAATCCCTTCATCAGCCTTCTTACAAAATAGTCTTAGCATATTAAAACCTTCCATTCTTTTACTATTAAATGTTTCCTGAAATAACTGAAATACAGTACATGACATTTAAAATATTGGTTACTGATACACTGTTAAAATATTATTATATTACATGTGCTTGTCATTAGACACAATTGTCCTGATATAAGATAAAAGTTCGCTGCCGGAACCTTAATTCTTCATTATTTTAAAATTGTTAAATAGTCTATCACTTCTCTGTTGCAAAGTCCCTTGTTTTGTTCTTGTATCAATCCACTGAAATGTTCTTCTATTGGTGTACTAATGTCTAAGGTGAATCCATATTATTTACATTTCCCATTATTAGTCAGCCAGGCTTCCACCAATCTACAATCAGAAATCAATTCACTAAATTACTAATGCCTTACTGAAACACTACATGATGGGAACACAAGTGTTAGTCTTACAACAATTGTGTCTAACGACAAGCACATATAGTATAATAATATTTTAACAGTGTACCGGTAACCAATATTTTAAAGGTCACGTATTTCAATTATTTGAGAAAACATGTAATAGCAATAAAATGAAAGGTTTTAATATGCTAAGAGTATTTTGTAAGAAGGCTGCTGAAGGGATTAGAATGAATCTTGAAACATGTGCTGAACTAAATAAAATGTAGGTAACAATTTGTTGTCACAAATAAGTATTGACTAGGCGGACCCATATAACATAGATTATTATATGATAGTGCAAGAAGATGTGGAGATTGTACTTGTCCATTTGTGTTTTTATGTTTGTCCATCTCTCCTCTTTCTGTTACTGTCTCTATTATGTATTCCTATTCATATTCCTTTCTAAATATGGTTTACTTTGTTAAAGGACTGTAATTATATGTTATCATTGGAAGTCATTTAGAGTAGTATTTTGTTTCTTACGTGTACTGAAAATAAGAAACAAAAGATTATTGAGAAAAGTTTGAGCCATCCTCTTTTTGTCAAATTCTAGTGCATTTTAGATAAATCATTTCTCTGTATAGTCTACTGTCTTGATATCTAGAAAACATTGTGATGTTCAGTGGATTCTGAGTAAATGTGAAACTACAGACATTCTACCAGTCAGCTAAGTACATCTGAATAAGCAGTGGAGTATTAATGATCCTCGGTATGTGGAGACATACATTAAAATTGGAATATACAAATGGGAGTTGACAATTCATTAGAGTAGAAACTGTAGTAATAAAATATTATTGAGCTCTGATTTTTTCCTTCTGTATTCTGATGGCAAAAGATTCTTGGATCAGTGAGTGGAGGTTTTATCTTTTGGAATTTTAATTTGTCCTTGTAGATATCTTGTGTTAATTGCAAGGAACTTTCCCTGGCTGTAGTGATCCAGTCTGGCAGGGAGAAAAGAGGTTCAAAATTGATCCACCTGTTGGATCTAAGTGGAGTCCATATAATATGATTTTCAAGACTTCTATAGAGTACTCTCTTGTGCTAGTTAATGAGTCTTCTGTCATAGTCATGTTGACAAACAATATTTTTTTTTGTTAAAATCAGGTGAAAACTTAATTTAAGTGATGTAAATAATCATATACCATAAAGGCAGCATAATAATTTGGTATTTCCATATCCAGTGTGCAAAAGATTCAATAAATTGAAAATCTCAAATATAAATTCGTAAAGAAAAAACTGGGAGAGAAGATTAATTAAAGTCTTAATATTCAAGAAAAAACCAAGAGCGAAGAAGAATTGAAGTCTTAATATTCACTAATAAATAAAAACAGGAAATATTTCACATTTTAAGTATGCAAATGCATTGTTTCTTTATTTCAGATTATGATTATGATAACATTATTTTTTAGAAATATTGTGTTATAATTGTATTGTAATTATTATCCTCATAAAGTTGTGTTATACAACATTCAGTGTTCATCTGCATGGTTAATTCTAGTCAAGAATGTTCCTAACTTTCTATAATGTATGAGGTGCTACCCAGAATTTTCAAGAATTTGTTCATAAGAACCATTGGTTTCAAAGTAGTCACTCTGGGCTTGAATACTGCAATACCACAAATTTTTCCCATTTTTGAAGGCACTCATAGAAGTCTTCCATCTTCATTGTGTTTAGCACCTCCTGTGGTTCCACGTCAATCTCTTCAGTGGAGTCAAATGCCACCCTCTCAGCTAGAGTTCCATTTTAGAGAAGATTGAAGTCACAGGAACTGAGATTTGGTAATTGGTGGAGGGAGGGATGGAGAATAGTGGTCATGTTGTTTTTCTTTTTTTTCAGGATGTTCCTGATAGTGATGAGGTGTGCGCAGGTGTGTTGTCAAGATGCAGTAACTAAACTCCCTCTTTTCCTGCATATCAGGCAGTTTGCATATCACATCTTCCTTCAGCCATGTTAAAATATCTTTATAAAACTTAACATACTTTTGCGATCATTTCATGAGTTGTGCACAATGATGGTTGACCCAATGTTCGTCACATTCCACAGATTGCTGGTCTTCTTTGAAATGCTTAAATCATTCAGTTCTTAATTGGATTAAAGCTTGTCACCTAAAGCCTCCTTTGGCATTTGATGGATTTCAGTTACTGTTTTATATAGCCTGAAGCAAAATCTAGAGCAGGTTCTCTGCTCATCAACACCACGACATTTTGAAATTTGCAGAAGCTCACAAGCATGGTGTAAAAAGAGCATGAGAACATGTGTACATATGAGGACAATAGTTGGCAGACTGATCGTTGAAACATACACCAAGAGGCACCTAGCATCAATATTTAGTAACTCTACTTGGTTATAAGAGAAAATACTCTTGGAAATTCTGCATAACACCTCATATTAGTTGTTATGAAGTAGGTTAACATTTAATGTAATAAGTTATTTCACTGTTAAATTTTAACATTCTAAATAAATACATTTGACATATACATTTTGAAAAATATTTTCATCTCCTGTTCTTGATCTAATTACCTTTATATATTAAAACTGAAGGTCTAGTAATAATCTCTTGTATAGTGTGGTAGCTTATGATTTTATTTATAAAAAGAGGGCATCTCCATGATTAGCAGCCAGGAGCACCAGTTGCAGTAGGACAGGGTCATCAGAACAATAATTTCTGGGTTACTCAGAACATAGTTTGTTCCTTTCGGTTGTTATGTATAAGACTGTAATATTGCATTTCGATGGCCTAGTTCTAATACCACATATCTGACAATGCTGTTCCTATCCATTATTTTCTTTAAGACTGGTCATGCCTACCAGCCACATATGGATATGCAGTCCATCGCAACCATTTTTGTTGTGTTCATTTTCCTATTCTGATGTGTAAAGGAAAATGATCCTTACTGTACCGTACTGTAGGGATGTTGTTTGTATGATGTATTTAATAATAATAATAATAATAATAATAATAATGCTATTGGCTTTACATTTACGGTTTTTGGAGATGCTAAGATGCCAGAATTTAGTCCCGCAGGAGTTCTTTAACGTACAAGTAAATCTTATAGACACGAGACTGACGTATTTGAGCACCATCAAATATCACCGGACTGTGCCAGGATCAAACCTGCCAAGTTGGGGTCAGAAGGCCAGTGCCTCAACCGTCTGAACCACTCAGCCCGGCAGAGTATTTAAATGTCATGTAAACACAGTAAAGAACTCTTGAATGATAAAATGCTTCCTTTAAAATCCATGGCAATGGATGAAATATTACTTGGTACTTGAATCATGTGCACAGTAATTTTAGTGCATCAGCAATGGAAACATAACTTCAAACAAAAAATTTGAATCGGGCTGTCTGTGTCAGGATTATGGCTTCAAGTTTTGATGTAGAATGATTGATGGGTATTTTCAAAGTACCTATCTAGTTAGTATGGTTTTAAAATGTTTCTACTACTGAAGCAGTAGATGTCCTCGATTTGGGTTGAGTTGTGCAGAACTTGCCTAACGATGCTAGGCTGTCTTAAATATGAGACACTTCCAGTAAGCCCTTTGACTCTCAGCATATTGCAAGCTTTTGGGTGTGTTCTCGATCATTTTGAAGCCATTTATTGTCCATACACTGCAACATTTTGTAAAAGTTAGAAATTCTCGTACTCCTTCGCACCAAGATTTTCTCAAATGCTTAGTTGTAAAACTCACTGCAATGAATCAGATGATGCCTCAGAGCATGTGTTGTCACTTCGGAGTCACACCAATTGTTTGGCGCATGCCATGATTATTTTAGTACCTCACTATGGCAGCGCTACTGCATTACATGCTGACGTCATACTGAGGTACATGGCCCTTCCTCATTACAATGAGATATTGAACTCTGTTATTGCACGTGTTTTCTACAAATTATTTAATTTTTAACTCATGTTTTTATAACGCTCCTCGGCCCAAGTACGGCTCCAGAGCTACAGATATATTTTGCGTCAATAAAACAAGGAAATTGTTGGTATCCTTATAGAATATCTATGTGTTTTAATGGGTTGAGAAATTGAGATTGAAATAATTTGTAATATAAAATTAATTTCATTGCTTAATATTTCTCTTTGTTTTAGGTTGGTCTGAAATGCAATCATTTTATGAAGATTCTACATCTTTTGAAGACAGAAATTCATCTGCAATAGTAACATGGCAAAACAGAACAAACTCTGTTGGAGCTGGACAGTTCCAGTGTCCACAGTGCTCAAGAAATTATCGACATAGAGGTACTTTACTTAGGCATCTTCGATTTGAATGTGGAGTTCTTGGACAGTTTCAATGTCGGTTTTGTTACAGACGATTTAAACATGACCATCATTTAGCCAAACATTTGAGACATAAACATGCAGATGCTGAAAAATGTTAGAAGTTCGATTTAAGGTTAGGTAAATCAGATGTGATAAGACTTTGGATCTATAATGAAAGACCGTGTGTAATATGCCATAAAAGGATTACAGAGGTGCAAGTTCACTGCTAAACATTCCGTAAGATAGAAGAAGCATGACTTTGAATGTCATTATGGTTGTAAAGGCTTAATTTTAATGAGATAATGACACACCTTCTTCTTCTTCTTTTTGACTCGATTCAGATTTCATCCTGATGCATTTATTACTCTTTAGAGGACTGGGAGATATTTGCTCCTATTCATAATGTCCTGTTGGACATTTGGTCCCCCCCCAGTAAAGTCTTGGATATTTGTTTCTGGTCATAATGTCCAGTCAGATATTTGGTCCGATCAGTAAGATCCTGCATATTTATTTCTGCCCATTATGTCTGGTTGGACGTTTGGTCCTGTCATTAAGGTCCTGGATATTTAGTCCTGTCAGGTAAGGTTGTGGATATTTAGTCCTAGTCATAATGTCTAGTCAGACATTTAAATCTGTAGATATTTGATCCTCATGATAATACCCAGTCCTGTTAGAGAATACATTATGAAATTATAAAAATATAATACAGTATTTTTTTCCTAAATAGGTCTATACTATTATGAAGGTCCTTCATTTATTTATTTAACACTCATTGGTTCTGTGTACAGTTTATCTGTTTCTTAAGAATATATAGGTCCCCCTTTTCAGTCCATGTTCTGCTTTCTGTACCTCGCCACTTACACTGGGGTTATATTGATGATTGTACTGTCTTGAATAATCCTTACATATTCCTAGTTAGAATTAGTAATGCATCTTGGTGCTCCTTATTGATTTTTGCAATGCCAGTATGGTCTAAATTTGTCCTGAAGATAAAAGTAAACTCGGGTCCTCATCCCAAAGTGGTGCAGTTCTTTTCAGGCACACCCCCAATGGAGGTGAGCTGCATGTACCACTTGATTAAAGGTTAGGTAAATCAAATGTGATAAGACTTTGTATATGTAATGAAAGCCTGTGTGTAATATGCCATAAAAGGATTACAAAGGTGTAAGTCCACTGGTAAATGTCCTGCAAGATAGAAGAAGCATGATTTTGAATGCCATTATGGTTGTAAGGACTTAGGTTAAATGAGATAATGACAATTGGTTTTTTCTTCTTCTTCTTCTTCTTCTTCTTCTTCTTCTTCTTGACTTGATTCAGATTTCATCCTGATGTGAGGACTGGGTGATATTTGATATTTTGGAAGTACCGGGAATTGAACCCAGGCCCCTGAGAACGGCAGTTAATAATACTAACAATTCCACTACGGCAGTGTTGCCAACTTAGCGAATTTTCCGCTAAATTTGGTGGAATTAGAAGACTGTCAGTGGAGAAATATATCATTTAGTGGATAGCGGATTTTTTGGTGGAATTGTAGATTTATTATAGTGGAATTTAGTGTTTTGTCCATTTTATGTTTTTAAAAAATTTTTACTCCAGTATGTCTCCAAGCTATTCTGTATTTCTTATCAGGAGCTAGCAGTCGCATAAGGAAAACACGTTATTTGGATTTTATGTTATGAAATCAAGGTATCATAAATTTGTATTGCATGGGGAAAGGGTACTTTTCTCTTAGTTGACGAATGACAACAGATAATGCAACTGTGAGAGAGTAGCATTTATATTGATGCTATGAAGGAAGGCCGTTTAATGAACTGGCCTGTTCTGTGTGTGGCCCTTGAGGTAGGGAATTCACCTAGTTTGCACCCGGCACTAAATCGCCTACAAGTTTTAGCTCGCCGCCTCGCAGGCAAGGGGTTAATTCCAGTGAAAATCACAGATCAGGTGAGTGCAGACATTTATTATTATTATTATTATTATTATTATTATTATTATTATTATTATTATTATTATTATTACTCATTTTCATTGCTCATTATTTGAGATTGGATTTCTTGTCGGAATTTTAGTGGATCTTGAAAATATTAGTTGGCAACACTGCGCTACGGAGGCAGATGATTTGTCCGAATTGAAGAATACTAGTGATAACAATATCCATCAGAGCTTAGAACTGGTATAATTTTTTGGGAGTAAATGATTTCTACTATTATTCTCCAACATTTAGAGCCAAATTTTAGAAGACTACATGATTACAATTTGTAATTCACTGAAGCAACATTATCAATATTGCAAAACAAAGATAAGGAAACATTTAATTAGTAAGAGACAGAGGATATTTTATGGTTGTTTATTTTTGATGAGTGGATGTTCTGGCTGGTACATTTTGGAAAGGACCTTTCCAATGGGACCAAATGTCTTGATTGGATGTTATTGATGGAAGTAAATGTCCTATGAGACATTAGAGTGTTATACAGTATGCAGCAAAACAAACGGCACTGTAATTAATGCTTGTTTGCTGTTCATTTTTCCATAGCAATGAAGTATGGTATTTATTAATTGTATATAATAGTTTTAACATATTGAGAATTTAGTATTGTGTTGATTCTTGCACTTACAGTTTTCACAACAGAGGATCAAGAGGACATATTGGGGCAAATATTAATTTATAGGAAGGGGAGTTAGGGATTGGGATAAGAAAAGGCTAGGAAAACAACAGATAGGGAATCTGCCACCTGGGCAACTGCCCTAAATGCAGATCAGTATTGGCTGATTGGTGTTTATTGAGGAATTGTTTTCTGGTCGTATGGTGTGGGGCAGCAGAATGAAGGAATGATTTAATAAGGACACACTGAATAACAGAACAATGTTAGCTCTTGTTCACAAGTTCCATCATACCAGAGCAGTCTGATATCTATGAAAGGGGACAATAGGGCGCCCTCACAACAAACGAGAATCATGGACGACTTCTCCTTACAGTTCCCAAAGCATAGTCTAAAATGAATATCACTGAAACTCGGTTTGAGCATTAGATCTGTTCGGCAGATGTTTAAGGAGCTAGGTAGATATGCATGCCACTTTCAAGTTGCTCACTGTCTAACAGAAAGAGATGAGTGAGCCCGATTACAGTATTGCAGTCAAGTGTTCTCCATGGCGTATGAGGATTCAGATTTCTTCTTACATATGGTTTTCAGATGAAATTATATTCTCGTTGATAAGCTACATCAACCAACAAACAACTCTGTTTTTGAACAGCCACTACACAGTGCATGGGTTACGATTTGGTATGCCATGTCTGGTCATGGAATATTGAGCCCTAATTTTGTTAAGGATGCTTTACAGAATCCAAAAACAGTAGACAGGATATTATTATTTAAAGTTAAAAACTTCATAATTGTTCCGTATTGAACTGAGAATCACAATGTTAAAAGAGAGCAGGAGTGCTCAAGACCGTCACATTGCTTACGAACTCCACAAACATTTTATCTTCATGAAAAAGTGTTACATTTTATTTGTATCCTTCAGTTCTTTTAACACTCACAGCAAGAGTGTAAAAAAACTATATGAACTTTAATTAATATCTTCATGAAAGTGCTATGTTTTACAGTTATCCTTTAATGTGTTTTTTGTATGTTGATAATTGTATACTTCTTGCCCTGTTTTTTTTCAGTCGGATGATGATGGCACGAAATATGTGCCGAAACCGGTCCCAAATTAAACATGTTGTAACATAAGTTTGTTCAACTGTATATCAGTGTATTGAATAGGTGGAACCTCCTAACTCTCTTTTTGACATTGTAGTAGTCAAGATAGTCTATAGAGATCTCATTATTACCTCATTTGTGTGAGATTTGCATCATTTTTGTCACAGTGGAAACTTACTTCTCCAATGACAACAGATTCAGCAAGTTGGAGCTACAGGCCTTCTGCAGTGACACTTAGGAGATCGCCTAATTTCCCATGAAACTCCATTCTCGTACTCTTACTGCTCCTGGCGGGCATGTGGAAAGATTCAGTTTTCAAGACATATGACTTGCCAGCACATATTCCTGAATTACATGAGAAGATAACATCATTTTTTGTACCCTTAAAGGAATCTTTGTTCATCAACGTTTTCGATAATCTTCAGAAATGTTATGAACAATGTGTGGCACTTGTCGGTACACATTTTTTTTTTTTTTTGCTAGGGGCTTTACGTCGCGCCGACACAGATAGGTCTTATGGCGACAATGGGATAGGAAAGGCTTAGGAGTTGGAAGGAAGCGGCCGTGGCCTTAATTAAGGTACAGCCCCAGCATTTGCCTGGTGTGAAAATGGGGGTACACATTTTGAACACATACTTTAATGCCAATGGAATTAAATAATATTTTAGTGTTGTTTGTTTTGTTGTATACAGTATAACTATACTTGTTGCACGTAATCCTTCTCTTTTTTATTTAATAATTTTTGTGTCAAAAAGTGGCATGGAATCTTGAATAAAATACAATCTTGTTGGCCAGTTATTGTGAATTAATTACGTGTAACAAAAATGCTATAGGCACATTCTGAGTGCCTTAAATTTCCAATTATAAATTATAAGAAGTGATATGCTGTAAATCATTCAAATTCTGTGGTACTGTCAACAACATTTATCTTGAACTCTCCTCTTTTCTTGATTTCTTTGTCTGCAATTCTTCCAGTTCATGCTTTATAATCAGTGCTTCATGTTTTTTACTGCCCTAGTTGTGTTTGCATCCATCAGTCAATAAACTGGTTTGAAATCCAGTTCCATGGTTGAGTGGTGTTTGGTAGTGTGGTATCTCGTGTAGATGATGAGAAGTAAATTGCAACAAACACCTTCAGTCCTTGGAGCCCTAGGTTTGTTTCCAATCAGGTTCTAGGTATTTTAATCGTGTATGGTTACTTCCCTTGGCTCAGGGACTGAGTTATTGTGCTGTCCCTAACATTCCTTTAGTTCACATATCACACTTAATGCTACCCTCCATTACACTAGCATGCAGTTTTCCATACATGCAGACACCACTCACCCTCATCGGAGGGTGTGCCTTACAAGGGCTACCCCAGGCTAGCAATAGCCCCACAAAATTCTGTTATTATATTCTAGTTTGATGCAGCTCACCATATTGACTTTTAGCATGTTAATCTTTTATTCTCTTTGAAACATTTATAGTTTATACAGTATGTTCTCAGGTATGTTTATTATATTCATGCATTTGCTTTTCTGTACTGTTCTTGCTTTAATCTTCAAAACTGTGCTAACAAATCCTGAATGTATCGAGATATGTCCTGTAATCCTCTTTTCTCCTTCTGGTCAGATTTTTTCTTAATTATTTTCTCCTCACTGATATAGTTCAGTATCACTTAATTTGTTCTTCAGAGTTGACATCTATCAGCTAGTGATGATAACTTCTTCTGCTGCTTACAGTATCACGTTTGTGGATTTGACTCTATTTTATGGCCTTATGACCTCTGTGATGGCAATCCTATTTGAAGGAATGTATTCATGATCACATGTGCCTGTGGTGGCTGGTAGTGCTGTGTGTTGTAGGTAGATGATGAGAAGTCTAATTGAGACAAACTCAAATGCAGAGTCCCTGGGTGAGAGGAATTAATCAGACCTGGTTAAAATCCCTGACCCAGCTGGGAATTGAACCTGAGATCCTCTGAGCTGAAGACGATGCTAATCGTTCAGAACTTAGTGATGAACATAATTATAACAATTTGTACGGATTCAACTATAATTTTTTAATGGAGCACTTTCAACTGTTTTGGGGACGGTTGTTCTCAGCATTTGACTCTCGGGTCAAGAACTTTTGATGCCTTGCATCCATTGCCAATGTTGGGATAAGAAACCAATATGAAATACCTTTCTAACCACAATATTGGTAGCCAATGTGAGACAAAGAGTTTTCTTGTCCTAGGAGTCATTTTCATTGCTCAATCATTCTCAAAAGCTTGAAAACATTCCATTGAGGTAATTCACTTGCAGAAAGACTTTATTGAAGTTGATATAATGCATCATATTTCAGATGTGATCCAATCTATGCAGACACTTGCTGTACCATATTTCAAAGACTTCTTTGAGCATCAACTTCTTTATTTTACTTACACCCAGTTCTATTCCCCACACAAATGCTTTCAGAAGCAATTATCCAATATTTGTGTTTGAATATTTGTGCAGAAAACCTTTCATGTGTTACCGTGATGTTGAACCACTAGCGAAATGAAAACAATTTAGGCTTGTCTACTTTGTGTAACCTCATATCTGTTTGCCACAAGTAGTGAAGTTCATCTACTTCCTTAAGATTTCATATTATAGACTTATATTTTCCATCTTACCTAGAAAGTTTCAGAAAGGTGTCCAAGGATTGTAAATAAGCTCTTTATAAGCAGATTCTTATCACGAAGAGAGGTGGCAGCGTTTCGCTGCTTAGTCATTTTTGTTTTTTAAATCATTTACTGAAAAGTAGAGAGTTTGCAGCTATCCCAAGCACGTGAACAACATATATTCTCCTTTGAAAGCAGTTTCTCATGAACTAACACATTTGACTGTGGCAATAAAGGACATGGAATTGTACACAGTGAATTAAAAAAAATTCAATTACAATCTTCTGCATTTTGGAGAAACTTCCTGAATTACTTGGACCATTTGACACTATTTAACAGATCTTTACAAGAGAGCTGAACAGGAATACCCCATTGCATGAAGGTAACCCCTCTCCTCCACAACATTTTCTCAGTTAATACAAGATACAGTAGAATGTATTGTGTGAGAAACTGTTAGTCAAAGTACCGTATGTATTTCTCAGATCTGTCAATATATATCTTGTGTTTTCTGGTGAATTTCTTTGACAAACATTATGCTATAAATAAATTTATTACCTCACTTCTAAGGGAATTATTTGTACCGAAAACTGGCATTCCGCAGACATATTCAGAAAAGTTTTTTTTAATGGTCATTCTCTAGAAAGAAAAATGTTCTGTTTTATTAAGCTCACTTCCTTGACAGAGGAAAACAAATCTCTACTCAAGGATTGTTTTCATTAGACATTAAAAAAAAAAGTATGTACAGTGTAAGAGTTACTAAAAATAAAGAATTTTGTTATATGATGTGTTTCCTTGTTTAATGTCCTTGTAACCATTTGAGCTTACTCCAGGGACTAAATGTGGAATGATAAACAGGTGCTTTGAATAATAAATATATATAGCTAAAGGAAAATAAGTTAGATTCTCCTGGAACCAATGAATTACTTCTTTATCTATGCTATCATGCTATTATCTATGCTATCATTATGCCTAGAAATATTAACCTTTTGTACAATACGGTGTGAGTAAAGTGTATTTTGACCTAGATTCAAAAATAAACCAAATATTTGTGATAACTTTTATTGTGCAAAACATAAAAGCTATTTTTAAAACACTGTCAGTAAAATAAGCATTGTGAGCAGTGATACTAACAATACTTGACTACTGCAACATTGTCCTCATTGATGCAGCTTGTTAACAAACTATGAAACTGCACTGAGCATTGAACTCTGGTCTTTGGTTTGCTTTTAATGTAAGTTTCAATGCTCGTTTAACCCTTTGCTCTTAATAAACAGGGTGTTCAGAAACAATGTGAACTGAGTACGAGCGTTAGAGGGTTGGTCATACTGATAAATACTTTGAAAGAAATCATTCAGTATCTCGCGCTGTTGTCATTATATCAGCTGCTGAAGTTAGCCAATCAGATCGCTTTGCAGGCGAATTCAAATGTGCTTTGCGCGGTATTGTTGCTAAATCTGCAGGTGGCTTAGACGGGCGTGAGAGCCATGTCGAGAAATCAGCACCAAACACAAACACACCGTGGATACCAGCCGGTGTCACCGTAGCGTACCTGCTAAGATGTGGTCTTGTCAACTCATAGGTCTATGCTCAAATCCCTCCCATGTTTCTTTGATTGATGCTCTCAAGCCAGTCTTAGGCGACATGCAGGTTTAACAACATTGCCTCGCAATGCCCATTTGAATTTGCGCGCGAAGCAATCTGATTTGCTAACTTCAGCAGCTGATAAAATGACGATAATGCGAGATATCAAATTGGAGAATGAAAATCTACAACCTGTTTTCCAGTCAATGACTGGGTCAGGGATGGGATGAATGAAGCCCCCAACTTGCGGCGAGGATAGGAAGTGTGCCGGCTGCTAAGGCCTGTCGCACTCCTCTGGGGTAACGATTAATGATTAATGACTCTCCTCATCATATTCAGACAACACACCACACTAACAACCACCACAGAAACACGCAATAGTGATTACATCCCTACATATATGGTTGGTGTCAGGAAGGGCATCCGGCCGGAAAATGGTCAAATCTACATGTGCGACACAGTTCACACCCGTGACCCCACCGGTGTGGGAAAAAGCGGTAGCAAAAAAAGAAGAAGAAGATGGAATGAAATGATAGTGAAGAGTGTTGCTGGAATGAAAGATGACAGAAAAACTGGAGTACCCAGAGAAAAAACTGTCCAACCTCCGCTCTTTTTTTTTTTGCTATTGGTTTTACATCGCACCGACACAGATATGTCTTATGGCGACGATGGGATAGGAAAGGACTAGGACTGGGAAGGAAGCGGACGTGGCCTTAATTAAGGCACAGCCCCAGCATTTGCCTGGTGTGAAAATGGGAAAGCACGGAAAACCATCTTCAGGGCTGCCGACAGTGGGGTTCGAACCCACTATCTCCCGAGTACTGGATACTGGCCGCACTTAAGCGACTGCAGCTATCGAGCTCGGTACGCCTCCGCTCTGTCCAGCACAAATCTCACATGGAGTGACTGGGATTTGAACCACGGTATCCAGCGGTGAGCGGCCAGCGCGTTGTCACCTGAGCCACGGAGGCTGAGATATCAAATTATTTTTTCAAATTATTTATCAGTATGACCAACCTTCTACAGCTCATATACCTGGTTCACATTGTTTCAACCACCTTGTAAATTATGTGTAGTATTCCATTATATTTTCTTCATATGGTACTTGTTTTCATTATCTTCTTCTTCTGTCATTTTCTTCCACACCCTGATGGAGTCTTGGGTGCAAACTATGTTGCATGTGTGGACTTGGCCTTTCTTTTGGGAGGTTTTCATTATTTTTTATTTTATTTTTAGTATTACATTTCATATTTCTCTTTGTTTGATGAGCATTGCTTTCTGTCCATATTAAGTAATTTTCAAACTATTGTCTAGCTTAGTTATCTTTTGTTTTGGTACTATTTTTTTAACAGTTTTGTAATTGAATGTAATATTCTTTTATCGCCATGCAATTTACGTGGTTAGTTGTTCAAGAGGGCACCGAGCTCCGACTTCACCACTAATAAAGACATATATATACTTCTGCCAGCTTCAAGCACTGCATGTTGGGCTGAGTGGCTCAGACGGTTGAGATGCTGGCCTTCTGACCCCAACTTGGCTGGTTCGATCCTGGCTCAGTCCGGTGGTATTTGAAGGTGCTCAAATACGTCAGCCTCCTGTCGGTTGATTTACTGGCATGTAAAAAGAACCCCTGCAGGACTAAATTCGGCACCTCGCCGTCTCCCAAAACCGTAAAAATGTAGTTAGTGGGACATAAAGCAAATAACATTATTATTTTCAACACTGCATAACGAGACAGTGTTGCTGATAATTTTTGTTGACCTCCTTTAGTGCGTGAATTGTGAATGTTTACCTTTCTGCTGAGGTAAATCTGTGCCTGTAATCATGGTTTTTGAGCTTGTAAAACAGACGGGAATCAGTCATAGTGTGATCTGAACATTATGGGGGCTGAGGACATGGGTCTATTTATTGATACACTTATGAATTCAGCCATTACAATTGGCCTCTGTGCTGGAGCATTATCATAGTGGAGAACACAGTTTTTTCCTTATAGGTATTAAGACTTTTAGCAACACACTTCAACATAATCACATTAGAGAAATAGTAACATATGGCACCGTTAACAGTTCAAACTTCAGGGATGAAAAGGCACTACCAGCACAACCTTTGTTGTCTGTATAAATCTGTTTTTCATGGTGAACTGCATCCTCTTGCATTTTACGTTCAATTAATTACATCATATCTCAATAACCAACACAGACTTGCAGATCATTTTATCTTAACTTTGATGTGTGTGTTCACTGTAACTAATCAGATAATTGTTTCCTAATAGCCCCTCTGTTGTATGATATGTATGTTGTTTTATTATTTATGTGCTGTATATATTTATAAGAAATGGCTCATAAAATCAAGGATTAACATAAAAGCATTTATGTTTCAGCATTCAGCCTGCATGAATTAAGTCTCTATTCTCTAATCTAGAATCATTTCTTCCATGCCTCTTGCCATGGATTTGTTACATGTTAAGTTAAACTATGAGGTAAAATCATTTCTGTCCCTCACATTCCTCAGAGATATTCTAAATATACCTGATAAATTTACATACGTTCCATATCCAGGTCAAGTCAAATGTTTCCTAAGTTCAGGAGTCACAGTGGTTTATCACTGGTTTCAGAGAGATCTCGAATAGTGCAGAGTTCACCTGGTCTGCTGCAGACAAGAAGATGTTTGGGATTCTAGATGTCTCTGCATTCACACAGGTAGCAGTCTCCACTTCTGAAGATTTGTTTTACGTCTGGGGACCCATTCTTTCAGACAGAATAAAAATGAAGCTTACAAAAACTCTAAAAATCAGCACAATAATGTTAATAGAGTTACTATATTCATATCAGAGAATTGTAATCATAAATTATGTGTTGTTGGAAGAGGATTTTTCAAATGGAGATACTCTTCTGGTATTTTTATCGAAAAGCATGAAGAAAGGAGAGGAAAAAGTAAGCTCATACATAGTTTTGCGCAACTGTTGATTGGTGTGACTATACCTATGAGACTTCCAGTTTTATGTGGAAGTGGAACCACCGGAATGTAACTAGCATATAAATTGACCAAAATTTGGACCACAGCTACCTTGCTGAGAAGCCAGTGTTAATGTCACTCAGCTATCACATCCCCCTCAGAGAAGATAAAATGCACCTTCATAACCACTGTATGAGAGGGCATCACTTTTGATGATGCTCAAGGTACAGTGCTATATACCATCAGTGAAATGGATGATTCATATGCTAATTCTTCACAGTGTTAGCTAGATCATGGTTGA
Organism: Anabrus simplex; assembly: GCF_040414725.1. Classification (NCBI taxonomy): domain Eukaryota; kingdom Metazoa; phylum Arthropoda; class Insecta; order Orthoptera; family Tettigoniidae; genus Anabrus; species Anabrus simplex. The sequence continues at coordinate 669,443,354 of NC_090265.1, forward strand.
TATTTTATAAAGTGAACTGAAAACAAAGGAACTGCAATGACATATAGCATGGAATGAGATTTATCTTCCTCTCTTTTTTGTTTTAGGTTGGACTGAAATACAATCATATCTTGGAGATTCTACAGCTGTCGAAGATAGATATTCAACTTCTGTTGTAGCATGGGATAATTCAGCAAATTCCCTTACAACTGATCAGTTCCAGTGTCCACAGTGTTCAAGAATGTATCGACATAGATGTAATTTACTTAGGCATCTACGCCTTGAATGTGGAGTTGAAGCTCAATTTCAGTGTAGATTTTGTTACAGACGGTTTAAACATGACCATCACTTGGTCAAACATTTAACACGAAAGCATTCAAATATTAATAAGTGTTAAAATAAATTAATGTTTATGTTAGATGTAGAGCTAATTTTTTAAATACATTTATATCTTTTTGTCATACAACCATATATTTAAGCAGAAATAAAAGCAATTCTTAATTCATTAATTAGAAATGATATCACCCTGGTATCTCATAAACAAAGTTGCCTGTTCAAACTATTGTTAGAAGCATGATTCAATCAATCAATCAATCAATCAATCAATCAATCAATCAATCAGTCACTACTGATTTGCATTTAGGGCAGTTGCCCAGGTGGCAGATTCCCTATCTCTTGTTTTCCTAGCCTTTTCTTAAATGATTGCAAAGAAATTGGAAATTTATTGAACAAACTTATTCATCTACTAATGTCATTCCACGTCATCTCTCCTCTGACAGCTCGGAACATACCACTTACAAATGATTAATCTCATTATTTCAACCATATTGAATCTAAGTATATTAACATTTTTTTACTATTGATTTATTGATATCCACCTATTCAATACAATCCTTGTGACTAGGATATAATTATACTACCGGTACTTAGGATGTTGTAGTACATGTTTCGCTTGTCCTAGCAAACATCATCAGCCACTCAAGTCTCTAAATTAGTCAGAGCTCTGAACCAGATGTTACATTAGTAAGATTGTCCCATAAGAACTAATTGTTTACAATAATATATGTATGATAATTTGATACATTTTGTTGGATCACAGTTTATTAACAGTGGGTGGTTGAATTGGTTGATTATAACTTAAAATTTTAGAGGGTTGTATATTACTATCTTCCCATCTAATGGGGATAAAATGTAAGTAGAACGTCAAAACACACTAGTATTGATGCTAAGTTAACAATCAAGACAAATAGGAGCCTTAATATTTACAAAATTTTTGCAATACATACAAGTGTTTCTATGCATTCAACAAATTAAAAGAATTGTGGATTAACTAAATCTTCATATATATTAAAACTTTTCAATAATAAAATAAGAGTCTGTTTGATAGCATACAAGGTAAAAATGCTGGTTGAACAGCAAGTAAGCAAGTTTGATTAGTATAGAATGCTTGAGTAAAATCTTGAACATATGAAGAATTGTTTCATTCTCTCCATATTTATGGAATCTAATATACTTATGGTCATAAAGCTGTGCAGTTTTATCTTCAATAAGAGGGGAGTTCAACATGAGTCTTGGATGTATAAGAAAACGCTATGCGATGCTTGTTGAAGTCCTTTAGGCCGTTGGAGAGATGACCAGTGGCGTTGACTGTACGAGAAGGACGGTCTAAAGGACTTCAACACGCATCACATAGTGGTTTCTTTTACATCCAAGACTCATGTTGAACTCCCCTCTTTAGACTCTTACTGAAGATAAAACTGCATTACGACCAGAAGTATATTAGATTCCATAAATATGGAGATAATGAAACAATTCTTCACATGTTCAAGATTTTACTCAAGCATTCTATACTAATCGAACTTGCTTACTTGCTGTTCAACCAGCATTTTTACCTTGTATGCTATCAAACAGACTCTTATTTTATTATTGAAAAGTTTTAATATATATGAAGATTTAGTTAATCGATACTTCTTTTAATTTTTTTTAATGTATAGAAACACTTATATATATTGCAAAAACTTTGTAAATATTAAGGCTCCTATTTGTCTTGATTGTTAATTTAGCATCAATACTAGTGTATTTTGACGTTATACTTACATTTTATCCCTATTAGATGGGAAGATAGTAATATACAACCCTCTAAAAATTTTAAGTTATAATCAACCAATTCAACCACCCACTGTTAATAAACTGTGATTCAACAAAATGTATCAAATTATCATACATATATTATTGTAAACAATTAGTTCTTATGGGACAATCTTACTAATGTAACATCTGGTTCAGAGCTCTGACTAATTTAGAGACTTGAGTGGCTGATGATGTTTGCTAGGACAAGCGAAACATGTACTACAACATCCTAAGTACGGTACCGGTAGTATAATTATATCCTAGTCACAAGGATTGTAAAGTATTAAATAGGTGGATATCAATAAATCAATTGTAAAGACATGTTAATATACATACCACTTAGTCGAGCAGCTCATCTCCTTTCTCCCAAACCTTCCCAGCCCAAACTTTGCAAAATGTTTGTAATGCTACTCTTTTATCAGAAATCACCCAGAACAAATCGACCTGCTTTTCTTTGGATTTTTTACAGTTCTTGAATCAAGTAATCCTGATGAAGGTATTCACTTTATGCTCAGCGGAAACTTTTTTAAAAGCATGAACATAAATTAATTTTCTGAATATGTCGTGGTTTGGAAGTGATTCACACCACTAAGAGCATTTCCTCTGCCAAATTATCAAGATACCATATCAAGATATATTAGTCCAGTTAGCACCCGTCTTTAGATATGATCCCAAAGATGTCTGCTGTATATAAATGACATTTTTTTTTATCACATTGCATAGCCTATTTCACCTGGTGTATTCAATTGAATTTACAAGTAGGCCTATGTATAAAAAAGTGGAGTCCATTGCATATTAATTATTTATTTACTTTTCTTTAACAGGCACTTTTTAAAAATTTTTTTTTAAAATGTCTTTCTCTTCAGTTATGACTGTTAGGTTCTTCAGTCTATCAGAATCTAAAGTTATAGAGGTCTTTAATAGCGGTGAAGTTAGGACTTGTAGTAGTCTCTTACACTTAACCACATTCCTGTACAATGAAAATGATGAAAAACCTGAAATATAATAATAAAAAGCTAATTTGAATAGTAACACAAAATATACTGTGTGCAATATAAGAACCGAACCATTTTAAACTAATATATATGTTGCAGGATAATTGTAATTTTGGCCTTTTTTTTTTTTTTTTGTAGGAAAATGTTGATTACCATACTCAATTAGACTGGAAATTCTTGGTCTTTTTATAATAAGCCTGATGCATTGCAGCCTAATTGTAGACCTTTAAAAGGTGAACACAATCTCCAAACATTTATTAATTATCTTGATACGCCTAGCCAAATTGTAGAATATTATTTCTCTTCTTGTCTGCACGTGGCACTTCACAATAATATTGTAGGAAAGATTGTAGATTTCAGGAATGGAGTGTATTGAATAGGTACCACTTTGGAAATTATTAAAAACTGGTTTCCACACCACAGAATACAGTATTCAGCTGCACTGAATGCAGGTACTATATTGGACCTGTCTGTTTCTTTAAGAGAGGCAATATCTAAGCAGTCACAATTTGGTGGGCAAGGTTTTTAAGTACCAAACAAATCAATGTGCTTGTTTCAAAAATAATATCCAGTGGAACTCGAAATGTCATTTCATTTAACATGTGTTAATAAGTAGTCTTTCAGAAAATCATTTCAGAATTCACTATTATTGTTACCATAAATTTCCATTTAAAAACATTATGCCTAAGTACTAATCTTAATTCAGATTGTGTTATATTCATTTTATTTTTCATAACTCTAGAATGTGTTTCAAAATGTAACCTGGCCATGTAGGAAATGTGATGATTGTTCAATGGTTGAAGTGACCCATAATTAATAATATTGTAAAAGTTATATTCTGGATTAGTTTTGACAGAAACCGTTTATTATTTGCAACTCATTTTGTTGTTTAGATTTTAATTTTCTTAACTCTTTACTGAATATTTTACAGAACCCATAAAGGGGATTCAAGAAGTTAAATGTGAAATTAGTACCGTACTTCATCATAATATTAAATATAACAATAATACTTCTTTCAAAGAAATTACAAAGAGGCCTATGTTAAAGTGGCTAAAACTTTCCAGTCTAATTGAGAGTAATCAACATTTTCTTCTACAAATAGGCAGCTGATTGTATAAAAGCTAGCCTTTTTACAAAAGGCTTGAAGTTACAATTATCCTGCAGCATACACATATCGTTAGTCAAACTACTAACATACCGCTACCTACTGATATTCATGAAATTAATTATCTAATTCACACATATACTGTCTTCCACTCATCATGATTCACACCATTGGTTTATGTATCTAAGAGGTATTTTCTGTATAATAGTGATTTAAACCAGTAGAATTTATATAGGTTCTTCTCATGCATTATGTGATTGCCAGTCTGTTGAATAAACTAGTTCTAAATGTATTGTTAGGAATGCTTTATGGTTTGTCACTAATAGTGTTCTAATTGCTCCATTACTATCTTGGTTTTGCAAGAGGCATATCCTATACAACAGTATATACTGTTGTTCATTCAGGACTAATCGTTTGTGTTCTTTTTGGATACTTGTACTGAACTTCAGGTGTCTTGAATTTAACAAGGATGTTTTTTTTGGAGATACCTACAAAGCAGATAATCATCAGCTTGTTATGGACAATCTGCATTTATAAAATGCTCAGCGCTGGCCTATGTGATTACAATTGAGGAGCTATCTGATGGTGAGATAGTGGCCCCAGTCTAGAAAACCAAGAATAGTAGCCGAGAAGTTCTGTTGTGCTGAACACATAACACCTCATCATCTGTAGGCCTTTGGGGTTTGGTTTGGTTTTCAGAGCTGTCCTCTGGATAGTCATTATGCAAATTAATGATATTAGTTTAAGTTTAAAGAGAATGGACATAAGTGGATGCTGGAATGTTGTTGATAGTGTAATGACCTGTCTTCTGACTCTCTTTTCTGGAAGTACTGTAGGTAGTTTTAAGTCCTGACAACTTAGCTATAACTCTTACTGATATTTGCCACATCTTGGTTGTTGCTGTTGTGACATATATATTCTTTGAATCTCATAGAAATTAGTCCCAAAGTTTCAAAAATGACCTTGGGACGAATGGAAACCTGGGCATGGGGGTTCAATATAAGGCAAAGCACAGTGACCACGTTCATAGTTTATTTTATCTAGTGGAGGAGACTGGATTACCTTGGATCAAGTGAGTGTATTTCATTTGCCTTGATAAAGAATGCTGGTATGCATTTGAAACCTTGGTAACCTGTATGTAAAACAACAACACTGCCCAACCTGGAAGAAGAACTTAACATTAGACTAAATTTACTAATCCTGTTTCCAATATAAGAGCTGCAGAAGTAGGTGTAGGCTATATTCAGGAAAGATAAATCTTGGAATATCAGCATTGTACGAATGTGTTCTTTTGTATATGTTGTTTTTGTTGCTGTTGTTCATCTAAATTAGAGTGTCCTTGAAGTGACTCTCTTCTTCTTCTTCTTCTTCTTTTATGACCACATAGGATCACTTTAGTCAGTCCGTCGTTCAGGTCTCTTTGAAGGGATTGTTCGGGCTTTGCGGTCCTCCCAGTACTTCTTCAGACGCTCCGATCTTCGTGCCCTTTCCTCAGTTGAAAATGTGCGTGTTGTTGGTTTGTTTTGTGTAAGGGTAAAGCGGAGGTTTGTATTCTTGAGTTTTGAAGTGACTCTCTATATTAAAAACTATATAAAAGAAATTTGTTGTGTCTAAAATAGCCTACAAAATGGAAGTATAATGTAGGAAGGATTTTGGAGTAAACAATAGTTCCTGAGAACTATAAATAATAGTACAAAAACATCACTTCCTAAGACACTGAAGTGATCAAAACCAGCTCACCAAATCAATCATACCATTTTTCATGGTTATTGAGGTATTATGGCACATTTGTTTCATGATTAAGAATGGAACATTACTGCATTTAAGAATGAATCAAGTCATTACAAAGTGTTCAGTATGAATTTCTTTGATAGAAGTGGAAAATGAGACTTCAATTTAAAATTAGTCACGTAATGCCAATAGTATAAAAAAATGTGATGTAACACATTGCAGCCACTTGACCAACTCCAAGAATATTTTATTTTGCTAAATTGACAATAACCAAAGTATCGGTATGTATATTTTATTTCTCTTCCACTACACAATCATATGTTTAAGTTACTTCATTCATATTCTTTTGACCTTGTCTAGTATTTATTTTCTTGCAGTGAACAAATCTTAAATATTTATCCCTCCCCTAATGAGTGCATCAGTTTTTACCATGTTGACAGCAAGAAATTTTAGATTTGGTGTGAATCAATGGAGCTGATTTGTACCACATAAAAAAATTACCAGTACAAAAAATTCTTCTTCCTGGCTTTTATCCCAATTGAGGTCAGCATTTGATTTGATTTTGGCTCAACCTTATGTGTATGGATGAGTTCATTTCTGCATCTATCTGTCACCATTGGTAGTGTATGTGTAAATGAAGATAAGTGTATTAAAATGAACATCAACACTCAGTCCTCAAGCCTGAGAAATTGACCATGCACAGTTAAAATCCTTGGCCCAACTGGGAATCAAACCTGGGACCCTCTAAACCAAAGGTCAGTCAGTATGCTGACTATTCAGCTAGGGATCTGGATTATTACAAACAAGTTATGCAAGTAAAAATATTAACAAAATTGATTTTGTTAGTGTTAGTTTTTTGTACTAGTAATTTTTTTTAATGTGGTACAAATTAGCTCCAATGCTTCACCCCAAATCTAAAATTTCTTGCTGCCAACATGGTAAAAACTGTTTGCTTCATGCTTTTGTAGCTACTTCATAATGAGAGAAGATGAAGTCATTGGACAGTGAAATATGTATTAAAATAAAAGTATTTCCACGTATCATGAGCAGATTTAATAATGATTGTTTTTATTTATTTTAATATTGATGCCATTATCTTCTTGACTAGAACTTCGTAAGTATAAAAGTTAATACATGTCCTTATCCTGAGCTGGTGCAGCTGTTTGCCAATGGAGTTGAACAGCATGCACTTTTTTGTAAACCACATTGCAGCCCTTGTGGCAATCTTAAATTTCTGGCAGTACCAGGAATCAAACCCAGGCCTCCAAAGACAGTAGCTAATAGTGCTATTATGCTATGGAGATGTGCCACAATATAACTGCTAATTTTATGCTAGAACTTGATAGAAAGGCACCGTGATATGTATAAAGTAAGCAGTCATGTTGGCTACAGTAGGAAAAAAAAAAAGACATAATATTTCACCGTATTAATTATTAATATTATTATTTATTTTACATTTTATGGCCTATATTGGACCACTCTAGTCAATTAAACAAAGGATTCTTTGATTTCTTATCAGCCCAGTATTTTTTCATTCTGAGAGATGCTACCTTCCTTTGTTCTGTTGAAAATACCCTCCCATTAAACCTTTTATTGATCTTGGTCTGTAGCCTGGTGTGTGTGTCTTGAGGTATCATCATTTTTTCTGTTTTGTTTTTGAGATCGTCTATTGTTATTTGTAGTTCTTTAATATCCTCCTTAATTTCCGTGATCCATTTAATCTTGGACCTGCTATTCCATAACTTTTCAATTATTCTTCTGCTAATTCTGGTGTCAGGTTTTCTGATGAGATGTCGTAAGATGATATATGGTTTTTCCTAATTGTGCTCAATACTGGTTCAATTTCCTTATAAAATGTTTTATTTGATGCTATTCTCCATTGTCCATCAACTTGATACTGTTTATTTATGCATGTTCTAATTTTTCTTCTTTCTGTCTTAAGTATTTTGTCTGTTTCAGCTGTATTAGTAGTTTTAAAAATGGTTTCACTAGCATAAGTTATTTCTAGCTGTGCGACTGTTTTATAATGTCTTAATTTTTCTTCTGTCAATAAGCTTTTTTATTGTATGTAGTCTTGGTAATATAATTTGCTTTGTTTAAGTTATTTATTCTGTTATGCCAAGCTGGTTTCTCATTAAGATTATAAGTTATGATTTCTCCTAAATACTTAAATTTATCAACAATTTTGATTTCTTGCCCATCAGTTGTTATTTTATTTACCAGTGGGGGGTGTGTAAACATGAGCTCAGTTTTTTCAAAGGATATTGTGAGACCTATTTTTTGTGCTATTTCCTGTAGAAATTTAATTTGGTGTCGAGTTTCCTGAATATTGTTGGACAATAGAGCAAGGTCATCAGCAAATCCTAAACAGTTTAAACTTAAATTTTGTTTGGAGCTTCCAACTTTTATGTTTCTTGGGTTGACCTTGTACCATTCCCTTATTATAAATTCTAATGCACAATTAAATAGTAATGGTGATAAACAGTCTCCTTGTCTTAAACATGTTTTAATCAAAAAAGTTTCCGAAACCTCTCCTCTAAACTTTACTTTTGATCTGGTATTAGTTAAAGTAAGTTCTATCAGTTTAATTAATTTAGGCTGGGGTCCAAAATTCTGTACAATTTTTAACATTGAAGGTCTATGTATACAATCATATGCCTTCTTAAAGTCAACGAATGTTATTACTATAGTATTGTTTTATTTTCTGTAGTATGTCATTATTAATTTTAGAGTGGTGATCTCTTCAGCACAACCTCTACAGGGTCTAAAGCCTCCGTGGTATTCTCCTAAATTTTTTTCTAGTTGATCTTTAATCCTTCCCTGAAAGCTCTTGGAAAAAAATTTGGTATGTGCAGTTTAAGATAGACAATCCTCTATACTTATCCAGATTACTATTATTACCTTTTTTATGAAGAGGGTGTATTAAGGCTGTTGTCCAATGTTCTGGAAACTGTTCAGTGATCCAAATTTTTGTTAAAGCCATTTGTAAGGAAATCCGAACCGTATTACTTGAATATTTCCACATCTGTACAGAAACCTGGTCTTCTCTGCATGCCTTATAATTAAGTTCTTTTAGAGCTTTTTCTGATTCTTGAAATGTTGCCGGGTCTGTGTTATTATATTTGGTTTTTCTTCTCCTTCTTTTATGACCGCATAGAATCGCTTTAGTCAGTCCATCGTTCAGGTCTCTTTGAAGAGATTGTTTGGGCTTTGCGGTCCTCCCAGTATTTCTTCAGATGCTCCAATCTTCATGCCCTTTCCTTAGTTGAAAATATGCATGTTGTTGGTTTGTTTCGTATAAGGGTAAAGCGGAGGTTTGTATTCTTGAGTTTTGTATTCAATTTTATCTTATTTGTGGTGTCTTCTGTTGTAAGGCCTATTTCCTTCAGATCCTCTCTTACTTCTCTGATCCATTTACATCCTGTATGGTATTTTTTGAGACGAGATTGTGTTGTAGTAGTTGTTTCAGAAGTCTCGAATCCTGCATCCTCATGTCCAAAGAATCCCAGTCTCCTCTTACACATAGTATCTGTAATGGGTTCTAGCTCTTTGTACACGACTTTGTTAGGTATTATCCACCATTGTTCATCTTTCTGGTAATTTTTTGTTGATGCAGGTTCTTCCAATTTTCTGAAGTTTGTCAGTCTTTGATTGTTTATTCACGTGAAAAAGTGTTTCTGCTGCATATATACCTTCCGGTTTTATAACTGAGTTGTTTTTGCATTTATTGATAGACATTTCTTTTTGTAGACATCCCATGTTAATTTTTGTGCTTTAGCTAATCTATTTGTTCTTGTTTGGATTGAGATATTTTCATTTAGGTTACTATTTTGATTTTATTACTATTTATGGTAACTTCTTTTAGTTGTGTTGGTTTTTGGGGCATAATTTCTGTTTTTTCAAATTATATTTTGAGGCCAATTTTATTTGCTATGTTTTGAAGTTCTGATATCTGGGTTTTTGGTTCTTTTATATCCACTGCTAGTAATGCTAAATCATCGGCCAAACCCAGGCAATTTGTTTTTTGATTTTTTGGCCAATCTTTATTTGGGGGACATTTCCTAAATCATTCCCTCATTACTATTTCTAGACTGGGCGAGTTGGCCGTGCGGTTAGGGGCGTGCAGTTGTGAGCTTGCATCCGGGAGATAGTGGGTTTGAATCCCACTGTCGGCAGCCCTGAAGATGGTTTTCTGTGGTTTCCCATTTTCACACCAGGCAAATGCTGGGGCTGTACCTTAATATTAAGACCACGGCCACTTCCTTTCAACTCCTAGGCCTTTCCTATCCCATCGTCGCCATAAGACCTATCTGTGTTGATGCGACATAAAGCCACTAGCAAAAAAAAAAAAAAACTCTTTCTAGAGCACAATTAAATAATAGTGGTGATAGCCCATTTCCCTGCCATAGTCCAGTTTTAATTTCAAATGACTCTGATGTTTCACCCTTAACTTCATTTTTGAATCAGTGTTAGTGAGTCAAATTATCATGTTCATTAATTTGGGGTGTAGTCCAAGGTATCTTAAAAATTTTAAAGAGATCCTCTATGGATGCAATCATAAGCTTTCTTGAAATCTACAAATGTTATCACCATATCTCTGTTTCTTCTCCTGTTATAGTCCATTATCAACTTAAGACTCATGATCTGATAAGGACAGCTCCTCCAGGGTCTGAAACTCCTTGATATTCTCCTAGTTCTTTCTCAAGTTGTAAACTTATCCTATTAAGGATGAGTATTGAAAATATTTTGTATGTTTTGTCTAGGACTGAGATTCCCCTGTAGTAGTTAGGGTTGGTTTTGTCTCCTTTTTTGTGCAGTGGGTGAATGAGGGCTGTTGCGCAGTGTTCTGGTAGTTCTTCTTTAATCCAGATAGAGACAAGTTGTTGATGGAGGGCAGCTTTTGCTGATCTTCCTGCATATTTCAAGATTTTCGCAAAGGTCTGATCTTCTCCTGGGGACCATCACCCTACCTAAAGTGGTTCATTCGCTCGAAACCGTTGGCCTCCTTTCTCATTCCGGACTTGGAACCGGATAATGGCAGAGTTATTTGGTTTTTATTGGAGTATTTGTATGAATTTGTAATAGGTTCTTCACAGTTCAAAAATTTACTGAATGCTTTTGCCATAATCTCAGCATTTTCACTACTGCTATGTGCCATTTTTCCATTTTCATTTTTCAACATTAATGTAGGATGAGCATATTTCTGTAGTTTATAATAGTCTCTAGAATTGGTGTTATGATAATTAACTTCAATGAAGTTTATTATATCCTTATAAAATTCTCTCTTAATTTTTATAATATTTTGCGAGGATTTCTCCCTGATATTTTTTAGGTTGATAGCATTTTCTTCTGATTTATGGGCTTGGAACTTTAACCATGCCTGATGTCTCTCTTTATGAGTTTCATCACGTTCTGTCATCCACCAGGCACGTTTTTTACGAGGGTTCAATGGAGCAAAATTTTCAGCTTGTTTTTTGAGAACTGGGATCAATTCTTCAAGGTCATGAGTCAGTTTTATTGTTTGCGTGACTTCCTTATATTTGTCATTTTTTATTAACTGTTGTGGGTCATAATTCCTCTTTACTTTATTAGTTTTTATATTCTTCTTCTTTAGTGGTGTGAATTTAAGTCTAATTTTGACAATGTAGTGATCAGAACCAGTATCTATTCCTCTTAATACTTTTACATTATAAATTTCCTTATGGAAAAATTTACCCATACAAACATGGTCTAGTTACCATTCCCCTTTCCTTCAATCAGGATTCAAAGTTTTAAGCTTGTTTGGTTTCCTTTTGAAATATGTTGATTTAGATATAAGGTTATGCTTCTCTGCAAAGTTCAACAAGTCGTTGGCCATTCTTGCTTGTAAATTTATGTGGAGCCCATTTTCCAATTATATCTCTCTACTATTTTCCCCCTTCCTAATTGGGCATTAAAGTCTCCTAATAAAACTTTAACATTACTTTAATTTACTTTGTGTATTATGCGTTCAAGGAGTTCCCAAAATTTATCCACTTCTTTCTTTGTTCACGTTAGAAATATTTTTTCATTATTAGGGGCATGAAAATTTATTATTGTATAAATTTTGTTTGTTGTTTTAAAGGTGAGAGTTGCAATTCTTGATGATATTGCTTGAAAATCAATCATAGAATCTATTATTTTTAAATCAGTATAAATTCTGTTCCAAACTGGGGACATTGATTCTTAACTCCTCGGTCAGGTATCCTATTATAAATTCTCTCTCTCTATCTATCTATCGATCGATCTATATATATATTTATTCTATATCTATTAATAACAACCACACCCAGGAAACTGGAGTTGGGAAATGATGATGATTTATTAATATTAATATATTTTAGGATGATAATTGCTGATTTGTTTACTGTATTGGTTCTAACACTACCTTTCAAACTTTGTGACTCCATAAGCATCCCTTTTACTTATTGATGGCTATACAGTTTTCATCATGACTTGTCTTCTTTCATCTGACCGTTTATGTATTTCTTCTTGGAACAAAATTTTGAAGACTTTTCTTTATATATCTATAAAAAATGTATCTTATGTGAATTCACATAAAAGCAAACTTCTGCTGTTGATAAAGGTTATTGCTTATTCACTAGTTATTAAAATCTGACCTTTTTTCTAGTAGTCATAGACTGACTAATTCTTGTTACTCAGAAATTAAATTTTTAACTTACTTAAGATTATTCTGTTTGTAATATTAATAATTTGATGTGTTCAACATCCTTTCAGCTGCTTTCGAATTTAAGAGGTGGCGAATGTCCATAATTTTGCCTTGAGAAGAGATTCTTCAGCAAGCTGGTAAATCTATGAACATAGGTCTCTAATGTTTGAATACTCCAAAAACCAGCCATGGTGGTATTTAATCCCAGAAAAATTAACTAGCCCAGAGCAGAAAGCTCATATTAAAAGACTTCAGTAAGGAAAATGCAATAGAATTTTATAAAATGAATTTGGTTACTCCCAGTGACCATAAAACATTATGTATTTGAATCACTTTAGTCAGTAATAAATTAGGCAAATACAAAACTTACTCTATGCATGGGCATGTTCACGTTCATGTCTTGTTGAAGGATTATTATTGAATAGTGACCAGCTTTTATATTGATTTGAATTCCAGAAAATGTATGTGAGATTTCTGCAACGTAAATTATTTTCCTCACATAGAACTGAAATAACTGTTATAAAAATTAAGAGGTACAGATATTTGAATAGGGGCTGCCTGGTCAAGGTGGTAAAGGTGTGCTCAGTTCGCCCAGAAAGACGTGGGTTTGATTCCCTGTCAGGAAGTTCTGAAATTTAAGAAACAAGATTTCCATTTTTGGAGTGCACATGGTACTGAGGTTCATTCAGCCTACACCAAAATTGAGTACTAGGTTAATTCTGGGTGGGCAAAGGCAGCCCGATATATCATGAACCACTTCGCTCCACTCCACCAAGTGCCGAGATTACAGTTAGTGGAAGCCTTTACCTTCTACCCCTCCAAGGGCCTTCATTGCCTGTAGGGAGATTGCTTTGTTTTGGTATTTGAATACAGGTGGCAAAAGATTATGAATACATGATAAACACTGAAGAAGAAGAGTATCCCAATAGTTCAATATAAGTAATCGAAATAAATGAACAAGTCACAAGTCAAGTCCCACTTTAATGAAGATAGCAGTGTATGAAGAAGTGTCCTTGTCCTTTTGCGTTTTCATGTTTATTCTTGTCTCCTCCTCTTGTTCTTCCTCCTCCTGTTGTGTTTAACCTGTCATGTGTTCCTACTTGTTTCCCTGTCCTATACAGAGTGGAAGGTAATGATACCGCCACTCTCTGGCATCCCTTAAGACCGTTAGTTTGTTGAATAGACATACAACAAATATTTTAATTTCATTGGAGAACTTTCCCCGTGAACAGTCGATATTTTCTTCTGAAGATGTGGAGCAAAGTTCTCTGCAAAACATAAAGAGTTTCACCCTGTTTTCTTGACATGGCATAAGCCCAAAAGCCCACATCATGTCTATAAGTACGGGCCTTGAAAGTATCAATGTTAAGATTATATTTCATTTTTTTGCATACAGATTTAGGGAAAGCTATGGATTTTAATTTATTATGAGAGGTGAAGTATTTGACACAAACTCTTCATTTCACTCAATGTACCAGTTACACTTTGATCTTAGATGAGGGGCCAAGAAATGGCAAGAGGAAGATGGCAGTAGGCAATGTTACATTGCTTGTACACGTCACGTGAACACTTGGCCACAAATCAGCTGGATACACCATGTGTGTGGGCTTGTGCCAATAGCAGTGTTGTTGCAGTTTACAATAAAGAACAGCAACCATTTGCTGGAAATCTATCAATGCTTCAGACAGGAACTTAGCATTGCTCAGAGGAACATACCACCCTGTATATGATTTACTTTGCCACTCGTTTGTTCATTGTATTATAATGCAAAATTCATTGTAGTTATTAGAATGACAAGGAAGTTTACCGTGTTATAGAAAATTGTATATGATAATTACACCTGTCAAACATTTGTATTAAATGTGATATTAATATTTTTTTCTGTCTTTCAGGTTAAACCTGAATTTTTACCCATACGAAGCACGTCTCTGGGTTTCAGTTTGTTTTTTGAATACATGAAATCTTGTGTCATAGATCAAAAGAAAGGGAATGGAAGTTCTTGAAACAAGATTATTTCTGTTTGTTGATACACTTCTGTACAAACTAATCATTTTCTCAATGCATGCTGAGTAAGTATATAGTTTTATATATTATTAACCCACAATTAATGTCTGAGAGGAAGTCTCTATCAACTTCTTACTTGCACAGATTACAGGTCATATTCTTAGACAAAACTAGCTGTTGTTGATGAGTACATCATCATCATCATCATCATGTCCAGGTGAGTACATCATCATCATAATAATGTCCAGCTCCAAAGCTAAATGGTTAGCTTGCTGGCCTTTGGTCCATTGGGTCCCGGGTTCAATTCCTGGCCATGTCGGGGATTTTAACCTTCATTGGTTAATTCCGATGGCTTGAAGGTTGGGTGTGTATGCTGTCTTCAACATCAGAAATCATCATAGGTAGGGCTCCATCCTCATAGACCCGCAGGTCGCCTATACGGCGTCGCTGTACCAGGCCTCTTTGGAGGCCACATACCGTTATTAAATCATATGCAGTATCCAGCTGTTCTCCAGATCTGCTTGGAACATAAGCCTCTCCATCCCCTCCTGTCTTCCCACCACTTCTCCCTCTTCACTCTCACCCAGTCCTCTCCTCTTCACACACTCTTCCATTCCTTTTATCCAACAGTCTCTTGGTCTTCCTCTTGGTTGTTTCTTTCTGTTACCGGTATCTCCATTTCGTGCGTCCTCCTGGTTATCCTTTCCTCTGTCATTCTCTTCATGTGTCCATACCATCCAACTCTAGATCTCTCTATACTGTTCTGCAGTGGCTATTCTTTTACTATATTTCTTCTTCTTCATTCATATCATTTTTGCGCCCTTATGGACAGTGTTTGAACTCAAATATCTCATGATGACACAATTCTCACTTCATTCCTGTCTTCTTCTTCTCTTTGCAAAATCTCTTTATCCTTTGGCTGTGCTCCTGTTTCCTTTGTTCTGTCCACAATGTTCCTGTCTTCTTCTCATGTACTATAAATTTCGTATTCCTAATTTTGTTTCCGAATTCTTTTCTGTCTCCTATTATTTGCCTGTTGATCCCCACCTGCCTTAAGTCTACCTCTATTTCATGATACCAATTTGTTTTGTTTACTACATCAGAGATTTTCTTTGCAAGTCTGTTGTTGTTCATTCTCTGTATGTGCCCATAGAAAGTTAGTCTGCATTTCCTGATCATGTCTGTGAGTCTGTCAGTGTACTGGTACAGCTCTTCGGTAGGTTGTTTCATCCATATGCCATCTCTGTGTATTGGTCCAAATATTTTTCTGAGAATTTTACATTCTATTTTTTCATTCTCTATGATGCCTGATTCTACAGTTGTGGTCGTTTTTGACACATACTATGCTTCTGGTAATACGACTGTTTTGTAGTGTCTAAGTTTGGCCTGTCTTGATATGCTTTTCTTATTATAATGTGACCATATGAGTTTGTATGCTTTCTGGAGTTTTTCCGTTCCTTCTATGTTAGATGCCTTGTTTGATCCTCCTACTTGTATATGTATTCCCCTAAACATTTAAATTTTTCAACTCTTTTTACGGATCCATATAGAGCATGCATGGTGTGCGCATTGTTGTTCTGTCATTCCATGTATTGGGTCTTCTCGTAAGATATCTGTCGACCTGTTTTGGCAGTTATTTCATGCAAGTGTTCCAGTGCTTCCTTTGCCTTCTGTGTATTATTGCTGAGTATGACTATTTCATCTGCAAATGCCAGACATTTTATGATGGTTATTGTTGCACGTGTTCTTCCCAGCTGTATTCCTTTAATTTGTTCCTCCCACTGCTTGATAATTTTGTCTAACACCATGCTGAACAAGATTGGTGAGAGCCCATCTCCTTGTCGGACACCTGTGTGTATCTGAAAGGGTTTCCAAATTCCTCCCATGAACTTGATCTTGGAGGTGGTGTCTGTAAGCGTCTGTTGTATAAGTGCTCTGGTTTTTCTGTCAATGCTATATTCTTCCATATTTCTTCGTCTTCTTCTTATTCTTTTTTACAGTTCCTTATTTAAGACCTTAAATCTTTTGCTATCATGTGTTGTCCTGTATTCCCACCTAGTTATACCTGCTCCCTTCACGAAGCCGCAGATTGTTCTTATTGGGTCTTCAAGGATTTTTTCCCCCTTTTTTCACCAGGAAAGCCCAGTGTAGAGATTGTAATTCTTCCCAGCGCCTCACATTCCAAGAGTATGTGTTCTGCTGTACTACATCTCTAACTTTCTCATTTCTCATCTTATCCATTCTTGTCACTCCTAACAAGGCTAGCTGTTGTTGATGGGTTAGTTCCCGTAATTGCAGCATGGAGTGGAGATAAGTGGTTACAGAAGAGAGCACACCTCATTGAACAATAATTGGTCAGTGCAATGTTATAACTGATGAGGGGTGGGCATTGTAGGTCATCACATTTTATTTTCTTCTGGCTTGGTGATATTATGGCATTCAAGGCCTACAGCTTCAGCTCACATTTTCCCTCTTTCTTTGAGTGATCATTCCTTCATGTTTTTATTTCTTATTTCAATACTCCACACTGCCTCACTCCTCCTTTCTCTTGTAAGACTTCAATAATGCCTAGGCCATGTATGACAGCTGATGGCAAAGCTGTTGAGGATTCAACCAGCTTGTGGGCTGAGTACTCAGCATACAATGACCATGCAGTTTTTCAGCTTAGAAAACCATTGCCAGTTAGTCCTTTACCATGACGGCTGAAGAATATTTCCATGTTGGTGATGCTCCCTGTTAATAAAGCCCATGGCACTACAGCCCTTGAAGGGCCTTGGCCTACCAAGCAACCACTGCTCAGCCCGAAGGCTTGCAGATTAACGAGGTGTCGTGTGGTCAGCACGACGAATCCTCTCGGACGTTATTCTTGGCTTTCAAGACCGGGGCCACTGTCTCATCGTCAGACAGCTCCTCAATTCTAATCACATAGGCTGAGTGGATTTCGAAGCAGCCCTCAGGTCCAGGTAAAAATCCCTGACTTGGCCAGGAATCGAACCCGGGGCCTCCGGGTAAGAGGCAGGCACGCTACACCTACACCACAGGGCCGGCGCTCCCTGTTAATGGACTCAGTAATAAAATGTAAATTTGAGAATATCATCAGTATTATATCTAGTACGGTAAAAATGTATCGGATATAAAGGATTGGAAATTGGATTTTCCAAAATTTTTGTTATACACTTTTTAGATAGAACTAATATTTCAAAGTTTGTAAAAAATTTACTAATCCCTAATATCTCCAATATTATTCCTTGTTTGGTTAAAATGCATGAAATATAAAAGATCAAAAATTATTTTGCACAACTTGTATTGTTTTTCTGATATGGCTAATATTAATGGAGAAATTTGACATATCTAGTTCTTAACCCCTTAATACTGCTATTCAACTATAAATTAATAAAAAATTACATAGCCCAGTGCACAGCCCAACTATCACTGAACTTGAATACCAAATGTCAAAAAATTCTGTTTAGCCATTCTCCCGTAACTGCCATAAACAAACAAGCAAACGGACAGACAAAAATTGAACTGAACCTTTTTATGACTTTTGTGATCTAATCCAAGAAAAAATGAATTATGAGAACTTTTTTTTTTTTTGAATTGTACCATTATAATTTTAGATGCAATAAGGGAAATGAAATGACTATGAACCTATGACTAACTAATATAATTTTCCCTTTGTTTGCATAATTCTCCAACTCTTCCTTTTCTAACATCAGAAATTGTGTCTCTTCTAGGTGTTCTTGGCTCTTGGTTTGCTCATCAGTCTTCTCTTGATCTAGCTGTTGAAGAAAACCTTCAGATTGTGGCTTGCAGTGGGGAAGGGGGAATAGGCCTACATCCCAGGAGAACTTTTCGATGCTTTGGTTGTGGCAGAAATTACCAGCGTAAACAAACATTACTGAGACATTTGCGATTTGAATGTAGTAATGAACCACGATTTCCATGTCCGTTTTGTCCCCAAAGATCGAAACGTAATGATCACTTACTGACTCATATTAGGAATAAGCACAAAGACAGACTGTGAAAGTAGATTAATATGTTTCTCTAAGAAACAAATATACCAAAGGCTTATCAACATGATAATATTATAGTTGTACCAGAAGATGTGTGGTACTCTCTAATAGGAAGATAACAATTAATTACAAAGTTCTCTCTTTTTCCTTAGTGTAATTTAACAGTCACTCCATATTACAGTTCAGTTGAAAGAAATTCTATCTGTATTTACTGTTATTTTGGCTCACACTGTGTATGATTGTGCGGTATAAGTGAAGATTAATGATTACTTCTCTTTTAACAAGCTTTTAAGTGAATATTTAGTTTTCCCCCAACTGTATTGTACTTGAATTAAACTTCCAACTTATTAGGTGGTAAGTATGTATAGTACATGCCTAAGAGATGTTAAGTACAGAACAAAAATGGCCAAGCATACACCAATGGGATCTGAATCCACAACAATATTCAGTTGAACTGGCCCATACCAGAAAAGCGTACACTCTACATTTGTGGTGGCATAAATAGTTCCGACCCTCTTCAACAGAACATATACGACGTAGTTCACCATGGCTCCATTGAGAGCATCTGACACAAATTTGGAAAATTGTTAGTTCATGGTTCGGATCCCCCTGGTTGCCATTTTTGTTTTGTATTCAACATCTCTTCAGCAATTACTATACATACACAACACAAATTAATAAGCTGAAAGTTTTTTTCGAGTAACAAGTTTCTGTTTCATCTCAATTTTTGTTTTCCTGGATGATAACTGCTATCAATGAATGTGTGGTAAATGAAGCCTTTTAGAATTTCATTTGTACTGTTGTAGTGAAAGCAGTATTGTTAAGAGAAGTAGAATCTAAGTGTACCAGAGTTAAGGCAATGAGTTTTCATGACGTACATTCTAATGCTATAATGAAGTTCACTCTCAGACTTCATCAATCATTATAGAGATCAACTCTTCAACAAGAGTGAATATTTAGTACGAAGGGAATAGACATGCTGGTGTTAATTGGTAATACAACAGGAGGAGATTCATAATAAATTATGAATCAAACAATGTATGTGAATTGGTATAGAAGGTTAGTTTGAGTGAATGGCTTAGTTTTGGAGTAGGCCTAGTTCACTCAGTATTTAATGGTTTTAAGGTTATAGTTGTAAAATGTTAGACTACAATAATTATAGCTAAAAATAGAGGATTTTTGAGGTGCTGATTTCATTCACAGAAGGGGTGGGTGCCCGTAAGGCATGATTTTTGCCCTAAGAAGTTTGAGAGCCCTATACATATGTATGGTAAATAAATGGGAAATAAGATAAAGAGAAAATCATTGTGGAAAGCTTAATTTGAACATGGAAAAATATATTTTGAATTGAGATGTGAAATACACTCCAGTGTTCCGACTTAGTTTACGGACAATAATAAATATTACAGTATTGCAAGAAGAGGGGTGAATAACTTAATTTGAGTCTTCTTCATCACTGTCAGTCCATTATGGGGCAGCAGCATCTAAAACACAGACTCTGTATTTAAATGTACTCAGCATTAACAAGTTTTTAAGTGAATATTTAGTTTTCACAACTGTATTGTACTTGAAATCGACAGTGCAGGGGAGTATCTCTTCCATATTTATGTACATTATCTGATATGATACCTGGCTCCATGGCTAAATGGTTAGCGTGCTGGCCTTTCCTTCAAGGGGTCCTGGGTTTCATTCCTGGCTCTGGGGCTGGTTGTTTGTGTCCTCTTTAGCATTACAATTTGTCTTAGGTAGGGCCCCATCCTCACAGACGTGTAGGTCGCTCATACAGCGTCAACTTGAAAGACCTGCACCAGGCCTCTCCGGTGGCCACATGCCATTGATATTTGAGATATGTTTTTGTCATATATCTCAAGTAGAAAGTGTTCTCATAGAAGAAATAATAATAATAATAATAATAATAATAATAATAATAATAATAATAATAATAATAATAATAATTTGTTCATTGAAACAAATCATAAACTATACATAATTATGCACATTTTTTTGTATGTCCCTTCTAGAAGAAATGTTCCACAATAACTTTTTCTGCATCATACGTTCATGGGCCTGTTTCATTTTTAATTATTTCTTAGGGCTGCCTTTATGGGCACCTATCTCTTACAGAATGTAATAATAATGTATTATGAAAATATCTATAATTATATGTATCGCAATTTACACAGTCTACACCGTTCTGTAGAAAGAAACACAGCATTGTGGGAATCTAGTGTGACACTAGTTTCCTTCACTTTCTTCAGCCTAATAAGAACAAGAATGGTCTGGAGAAGCTCTATGTCTTGTTGGGAGTATGCCACTGTATGTTGCACTTCCTATAACAAAGGTATACCTCGCTATTCTTTGTACGAAGGATTTTTATATTTCGTGGGTTAATTATACTGTTCTCTATGACTGAGGACAAGAGCCATCAGCCCATCAATTAGACAAGTGGAAGATAGTGTAAGTTGTGGAAATTCATGGTGATTATCACTGTTCAAAGTGAATTGAAAAGAAAAATGTGTGCTGTTGGAATCAATTCCCATCTATTGTTTAGTTTAAGAGATAAGTACCATCAAGACATCTCTCAACTATTAAGTTTAGTGACTGTGTCAATAAGGTCTAATGGATTTTCTTGTGCAATAACTTGCTATGTATAATGGCTATGCAATATAATATAATTTTCTTGATTTTTTGTTGTTGCAAAAGTGTTTATTGAAAGTTTATTCTAAAGAAGTAAAACTAAGACATTGTGGAATTATTGTTTGTATTAGAAAATTAGATGGCTAACAATCACAAAATGTTGATTTCCCTAGTTGATATTGGTGGCGACATGCATGAACATAAAATGATGTTAATAAACATAATTTCTAGTGTATATGTACTGTTAAAAAAGTTCTTCAAACCAAACCAAATCCCAGGATGCTACTTACATAGTTGAACCTTTGTAGAATACTCAGTAGCAATTGCCTTCTTGGGACAAGAGATAATGTTGTGCAGTCAACACAACAGATCCACAGTTGACAGCACTCAACCTGCTTCTTTTCTTTTTTAATGAGATAGCTCCATTTCTTCATTAGGCTAAGTAAACTGTGTTCTACATTCTCATACCAGTCTTTATTTTGTGATGCAAATGAAGTTCTAACCTGGGTTCTCCAGAGAGCAAATGCTACAATAGAAGTAGTAAGTAATGTACATGGTAGAAGAATTGTAAACAGACAAATCATATAGAACTTCTAAATGCACTCTCCAAAACAAACAAAATAGTTTCAGACAGTATTCACGGATGCATTAAAAACACAGAGATGATGACTGTGATACACCAAACTCAACATCAGACAAATTATTGAAACACGATTACAAACACCCAGCTCCCAAGCTAGGGAATTAATCTAACAATGTTAAAACCTGGCCCAGCTGGGAATCGCACCTGGAGTCCTTTAAACATAAGGCCACTATGCTGATCATTTAGCCAACATCTAGCTCCATGGCTAAATGGTTAGCATGCTGGCCTTTGGTCCAGAGGGACCCGGGTTCGATTCCTGACTGAGTCGGGGATTTTAACCTTCTAATTCCGATGGCTCAGAAGCCAGGTGTGTGTGCAGTCTTCATAATTAGAATTCATCGTAGGTAGGGCCCCATCCTCATAGATATGCGGGTCACCTATATGGTGTCAACTCGAAAGACCTGCACCAGGTCTCTTCAGAGGTCACATGCCATTAATACTCGTATTATTATTATTTAGCCAACGAGCTGGTCTTAAGTCGAGCATCTCTCTGAGTGAATATATGCATCTCACCCCACTGCTATCCATTCTCTGATGCCCACTGAGAGGCTGTTATTGCTGCTAAACCAGAATTCCAAATACTTGACCTTATAAAACTTCTTGAACCTGAGATCATCTGTCTCAAGAAATTCCTTCTGCCCAGTTCCTTGAACTCTGTCTTCCCTTGATTCACCAGTAGTCAAACTTTCTGTACACAACTGTCCTCTTCCTAATATATTTTCTTCCGCTCCTGTTTTGATTCACTGAGAAGCACTATATCATCCATGTGTACAAGGCATTCCACACTCCTGTTGCTTGCATTCCTTCATCACTTTCCATTGAACAACACATGTGGAAAGAGCATCAGGGTGTGTAAAACCAGTCATGATTACAATATCACAGATTATTAAGATACTTCCTCTTTGTCAATGACCCAAATCAGGTATAGTGAAGTTATGGACTAAATTGTAATTTTGAATACTAATAATGAAATAAATTTGTTAGCAAATGCCATACAAAGTGTCTGAGAAGGTCTTTGAATGCAAGGTATGATGCTTGAAGTCTAGAATTCACTTTCAGTAGATTTCCTTGCACACTCAAGAAGCCCTTTGCAGGATGACATTACACCACTGGAGGGACTCTTCAGATTTGGTAGTTCCCATTGAATGCAAGAAATGTTCCAATGAAAAATCTTCCTTTGACAAAGTCTTCGAATAAATATTGCATGGATATAATAAATGTGCAAGGGCACATTCAATTCCGTTATTGCTCTGGTGTACTGTCTCTCTGATTCTGTCATCAACTTCAAATCACATGTGTTTTTGGGTCATCCCTTGATGTCTCATTCATACCCCTGAAAGAAATATTTAAGAAATGTTAAATCAAGTCTCGCATAAGATTTGTGCATTCATATTTACTTTATAGAGAATAGTTACAGGTTATTCCATTCAGAACCAATGCATAAGCTCCATTACTCTGCCAGTAACCTTTTTGAAACATCTTCTAAAGATATGAAAACACATCTGCTGAAAAAGGAAGTACAAGATCTATACAGAGATTACTGCAGAATTGTACAGCTGGTAAGGATGACCATTCAGCGAATGAGCTGGGAGTTATATTGAGCCTCTCTCTGAGTGAATATATGCTTCTTGACCTACTGCTATCCATATTTTGATGCCTATTGAGAGGCTGCTGTTGCTATTAAACCATATGTTCATACATTTTATAGTGTGTTTAACTAAGAGTGTCAAATATATTGTATATCATAGAAATGTGAACCCCAATAAGATCATTATGATGATGTACAGTATGTCTTTTGGGACAAAACAGTGGGATTATGAGCAATTATTCTTTGTCCTTCTTTCATGTGTGTCTTTCTTGACATTGATAGGAATTGCTGGATACATACCTCATGAGGTTTTATAACCTTTTTCAGAAGTGCTTCAGAATGTGAGAGGAATCTCGGGAAGAGTGAATTTGGTCTCTTTAACAAATATGAATCACCATTTTCATATACATCTCATACCAGATATGAAAGGATTGATTTAAAAGAAATGTTGTAATGTTATTTAATTTTCTTAATCTTGCAGTTAAACAAATTATCATATTTTCTTGTTAAAAAACTTGCCTTTGCTAAATCAATCCAACAGCCTGCCACTGACATCCAAAGCTATGGAATTAAATCATTCTCGCTGATAGTGGGAGGAGAAGTCTTTGGGAAATGCACTGTTAAAGGTAACCTTGATATTATACTTCCAATGCCATTCTTAAAAATTAAAATGACACATTAAAGGTGCAGCAACCACATCCAAAGGGATATTAGTATGAGTGGAAGATTTTCTACTTCAGCAGCAATAAAACTAAGGTAATCTCATACATTGAGAAACAGGAAATTCTTTTGGTCCTTTTTAGCAAATTAGTTTCTGAATGATTGAGTGAAATTGTATTTGGTTTTATAGACATACTTTAGTACAATTTACAAAATTCATTGTGTTTCTTAGACATACTTTGTTCAGGTTTCCAATAGTATTCTCTTCATCTTAAACATTAAGCTGTGATTTTTTGACATGAAACCAAAATATTGAGATATATTGATGTGCAGTAATGTTCTTCCTATGTTATTCAAGAGATATATCTAAGAAGACCAATTTAACGATAGCAGGGCAGAGGATGCAGAGTTTTATAAATTGCTGCTTTGAACAATAATATCAATGCAGATCTGTGGAGTATTCTATGGTATTATGGTCACTATAATTTGACTGTAGCCTCTCATGAACTTTTTAATGATTATGATTTTAATGCAGTTATGAGGCTGTTATCATTATAAATCTATCCCTAGGAAATCTTCTAAAAGATCCTCAGACCTAGAGTACTACAGTTTGGTGGCTGTTTAAATAAAGTCTACCGAGCAGAGCATTTCCTGGTACTTACCTGAGATATGTACTCGGTCTTGGTGCTCCCACAAAACACGCCACTCACCCTCCTTCCTCATCTGGTTTTTGGATCTGCTGGATGCATCTGCAAAGTCAATGTCTATTAAGTTGTGGTGATAAGAATTACACTCTTCTTCTTATTACTCTTCTTATTCTTCTCTAGTGTTTGTCCTGTCTGATGGCAGGGTTCCTTGGGCCATGTCAGGATGGAGGTTGTGCACAGTTTCAGCTTATTGCTCTCTTGGTCATCCCTTGGGGCCTTTCCAGTGACTTCCACTGTACTAGGTATATGCTGATTTAGCCAATGTATTGTCCTCTACATGCAATACAGGCCCAAACCAGTGAAGACAGCCTTCCTGCATTCTTCTGGATTGGTGCAACACCAAAATATTTCCTAGGTAACATCGTTTGAAATGTGATCCATTCTTGTGATGCCAACTATCCATCTAAGTATCTTTGTCTCCATGATGCTTAGTCGACGTTTTAACTCCTCTGTAGCTGGCTAACACTCAGTGCAATATAGAGCGACAGGACAGATAACAGTTTGGTAGATCTTAGATTTCAGATGGTCCTTCATCCTCCTGTCATCGTTTGCCACATTAGCCAGGCTGTATGTATCCATATGTTGACCTCGTCAGTAAGTCGGCTATCATCAGAGATTTTGGAGCCAAGATACTTAAATTCCTCTACTCATGGTAGCTGTTCACAGTTAACGTGGATGGTTCGAAGATTTCAATGATCTAATGTCATCTATTCTACAATTCTACAAGGAATTATACTGACTTCACTATTATCCTATAAGAGTAAATGAATTATCTCATTAGGCTGTGCTTTAGAGCTCTTCAGAAATGACCATCTCAGCAACTGACTTTAGGGGTAGGAACACTTGATTTCTTCTGTCTCTTACCAACATTGTGGTTAGAAAATATATATATATATATATACAGTATGTATATAGGGTGTTCCCCCCCCCCCCCCAAAAAAAAAAGTGCAAAATAATTGGTGCATGAATTGTAGACCCTAAAACAACACAAAACATATCTATGAACATATGGTTGACTGTTTATAAGAGTTACAAACATTCCAAAGTTGTACTGGAATTAATTGTAATCACACCCCTTAGCACCTCACATTTCAAGTAGCTGTAGCCGTGTTTGTGTACAAGAAGTGCTCAAAATATGTCATACGTATGATGGCTTTCCAGCTACTGAACAGTGAATATTCGAGTGTTTTGGGGAATTATACATGACCTTATCAAAGAAAGAATTATATGTTATTTTAGCCATGGCAAAAGAACTGACATCAGTGAATTCATAATTATTAGATGGTAAATTAAATGATACAATGTCTTATGTCAGAATTCATAATTATTAGATGGTAAATTAAATGATACAATGTCTTATGTCAGAATTCCCTACTCCAAAATTAAAACGAAATATTCCCTCCCTTCCAGCTGATAACATAAACAGATATAACTGTAAATGATTTAACATAGGATATATCTTCATAGAAACATTGTGGGATGTAATATTCACACCCAAATGACTTTCTGCATTATTATTGCAATGTTGGTAATGAACAAAAGATATCAAGTGTTCCCGTTCTTGGAGTCATTTGTATTTGTAAATGGTAGATGGAATAATATTAAGCTTTAGCAGTGTGATTTTACATTATGTATAAGATATATACCTCTCAAACTATAACGACAGAGGGGAAGAAGTAGGGCTTTTAACTCTTGAGGGATCATACAAATAAATATCACTTTTTGGGTCATGCACAATCTTTTCAAGTAGGCTTCTAAACGAGATATTATCAATATTGTTATTAAAAGTTTACCAGGTGTACGCATAAGTCTTTTCCAGTTTCACTACGAGATGGCACCAGCGAACAGTACGCAGCGTATGAATTTGACACATGTCAGTTTGTTCGTCTGACATTAACCTACCAACACATGTAAGTTGAGCCTGCCAAACACTAGCATCTGTGTTGTATCGTTCAGTGATCATGTCGACGTTTGTGCCTGAAAAAGAACATTTGCAGCATGCATTGCTTTTCTTACTTAATCGAAACAGGAAGGCTGTGGAAAGTCATCGTTTGCTGGTAGAAACACATGGTGAACACGCTTCATTGATTAGAACATGTGAGACATGGTTTTGACAATTTAAACTTGGTGATTTCAATATGAAAGATAGTGCAAGCTCTGGTAGACCACAAAAGTGCGAAGTCTCTTGAAGCCTGGTGAAACCGTTAATGCACCATGCTATCACCAACAAATAATTAATTTAAATCATGCATTGATCGAAAGACAACCAGAATGAGCCAGAAGACATGGCAAAGTGATTTTTTTACACAACAATGTGCCATATCACACAGCAAAACCAATTAAAGACACCTTGAAATCGCTTGGATGAGACATTCTTCCGCACCCGCCATACTCTCCTGACCTGGCGCCTTGTGACTATCACCTCTTCGTATCAATGGGTGCTCGCAGAGCAGTACTTCAGCAATTTCAAGGAAGTTGGAAAATGGCTGGACAAATGGTTTGCCGCAAAAGACAAGCAGTTTTTCTGGCATGGTGTTCATAACTTACCTGAAAGATGGGTAAGAAGATGTACAATATTATAGGGAAGGATCCACCTTTCAATACTCCGTAGTAAGTTGAACTAAAAAGTAGCTACAACCTGTTTGTTGGGACCGGTTTCAACACATTTCAAGTGTCATCATCAGCCAATTAGCGAAGATCTTAAAACAACTAATACATTGAACAC
Source organism: Anabrus simplex (assembly GCF_040414725.1). Taxonomy (NCBI): domain Eukaryota; kingdom Metazoa; phylum Arthropoda; class Insecta; order Orthoptera; family Tettigoniidae; genus Anabrus; species Anabrus simplex. The sequence continues at coordinate 669,470,959 of NC_090265.1, forward strand.
AGGCAAAAAATTAACATTGTATCATATCGTAGCAATTCAGTTAATGTTCAAAACACAATAATCACAGTCAAGAGAGTAAACAGAACATCACTATCTTGCGCCGAAAACAAATATAGTTAAAGTTCATAAGCAGGTCAAGTATGCACTTATGTAAAGTCGTTGCTTGACCTGCTTATGAACTTTAACTATATTTGTTTTCGGCGCAAGATAGTGATGTTCTGTTTACTCTCTTGACTGTGATTATTGTATTTTGAACATTAACTGAATTGCTACGATATGATACAATGTTAATTTTTTGCCTTTGTTCAATGTATTAGTTGTTTTAAGATCTTCGCTAATTGGCTGATGATGACACTTGAAATGTGTTGAAACCGGTCCCAATAAACAGGTTGTAACTACTTTTTAGTTCAACTTACTACGGAGTATTGAAAGGTGGATCCTTCCCTATAATATTGTACATCTTCTTATTTCTCTATTCAATATGGAACAATCATGAAGTTTTTAACTTTAAATGAAAGATGGGTGACGTGTGTAGAAACCGATAGCCAATATTTTGAATAAACAAAAAATTAATTTCCCTTGAAAATTACATGTTTTCTTTACCACAAAAACCGGCAAAAACTTATGCATACATTTGATATGGGCAGATAATTTCATCTGAGTCCAAACCATGAAGGAAGTCGTCATCTTTCAAGAGTAAGTGCTTGCAAAACTTCTTGTCTCCTAGGTATCCAGTTTCTGTAGCTGGAAAGTCCTCTCTCTCTCTCTCTCTAATGGCTTATGGCATAGCCTGGGGGTGGGGTACTATGGATTAGAACCCCCCCCTCATGGAAGCTTTACAAAAAGAAAATAAACAGAAACTGACAATACACAATAAACTAAATAAAAATTCAGAGATATAATTGTAGAACCAACAGATCACTTGTATCAGTGTCCTTATAATGACATGTCATTCATGAATTTTCATTGTGTTCTACAATCATTTTACCCCATAGTACAAAATGAGACCGATAGAATTTTCCTCCCTGTCTCACGAAATCTTAACCCTTGAGGAATTGTAACCAATCTTATCATAGCGAAAACTACGCTCCATCATGAACATCAAGTGGGAAAACTACATCTCTAATGTTGAATTTCTTGAGAAAGCATGTGCTAAGAGTGTAGGAAGCATTGGTCATTGGCCATCACCTCAGATGGGCAGGACATGTGTGCCGTATGGATGACTACTGTGCCAGATCCTCTATGGTGAACTTGGCTCCGGTTCAAGACCACGGGTTGATCCTCTGAGACGTTTCAAAGACCAAATGAAACAAACCTTAAAGATGGCAAAAATAAACCTACAAACCTGGAAATCACTTGCCAAGGACTGTTTATTTTGATGGCAAAGTGTCTATGCCTTATTTCAACACTTTGAACAAGAACGTCGCATACATGAAGATATTAAGTGACAGGAACGCAAACTTCGCTAAACCCAGTCAGGATCTCCCCCATCCCTCAGTTGCTCAGTGTGTGGACATATGTTCTGTGCAAGAATTGTCCTGTACAGTCACCGGAAGTTTAAACACAAACTGATGTGAATTGAAGTGAGCTATTAGCCAGGAAATCTGTAAACTCGGAAACGAGTAACTGCCGCTGCCGACGACCCCATATTACATGCCTCAGACTAAATTCAAAAGATTCCAGCTCCATGGCTAATTGGTGAACATGCTAACCTTTGGTCCAAGAAGTCTCAGGTTTGATTCTCAGTCGGGTTGGGGATTTTAACCCTTTTGGTTAATTCTTCTGGCTTGGGGACTGGGTGAGTGTACTGTTTTTAACATCATATTTTATCCTAGGTAGGGCCCTCAGACATGCAGGTCACCCAGAGGGGTCGACTCGAAAGATCTGCGCTATTATTACTTTGAAAGAGAATTTTAAGAATTTCCAGTAAGCCAGATATAGGCTGTCTGCCTGTAATGTAGTAGGATAAAACACAGTGAGAAGTCAGTGTAGGAAGGGGGAGCAATAGAGACAAGGATAAACCTGAAAACACAAAAGTATAAGAACGATCTCTGCATCTTCGTACACTGCTGTTTCACATAAATTGACTCTCTCCTCATCAACCCAAGTTCTAACTTCTCTCTTCCTTTTCCTGAGCTTATGCTGCTTTCTCCTTATTCTATGTTTCCCCCCAAGGAATGTTGATGCCCACCCTCCTGACAAAGCTGGGAAGCAGAACCAAGCACGTATGCAATTATTTTCATATTGGTCCGTACTGATACAATTACAGTTTTCATATTTTTCCATATCTACTCTTTCTGTTGCTCCTTCTTTTCACATTGACCTGTCGTTCTGTTTATCCTATCATGTGTTCCTTTTCATATTCATGTCTTTCTATAAATGACTTGATTTGTCACTTGTAATGTAAAATAATTTTGCTGAATGTAAATATATATAGTATATCAACTGTATTTGGAGCAGTGAGGTTGCTGGGTGAGTATTGAGTGAATATTTTTGGATACTTTGCACATGAACATTTAAAATACTAAGCAATAAAGGATATCTAGGATCAAGAACTAAGCCAAATGCAGAAGTCAAAAAAGTAGAAAGAAATCCCCAAAATCATATACAGAATAAAAGTGCAAAGAATCCAATTCTCGAAACACACAGAAAGAATGGATCCAAGGTGACTATCAAGCAGAATCCACAAGTTCCTGAAAATCAAAACTACTAGATCGAATTGGTACAAAAAAAAACACCTTCAGTAATTGGGCTCACCAAATCAGAAAAACTCATGCAAACATGGGAATGGTGGTGGTGATGGTATTGTTTTAAGAGGAAGTACAACTGGGCAATAACAATACCAATCAGAGGAAAAATGGAATAGGTTCAACACTTCGGCGAAAGAGAGGGAAGGGCTTGAAAATGGAATACTATCGTTCTCTATATGCGATTTTTTATTTTATGAAATAAAAATATTACACGAGAACTTGTTTACGTATTTGTAAACAACTTTATTATCACTACGAAACTTATCCTAGTCTCGTCAAACTCTCTTTTAAAACACCACAGTCCTAACCTTATTTCATTCCTGCCAGAAGAAAAAAACAATCCCTCGAGAGAAAAACAATCGCTCTCTAAAACAATCTACATAGAATACATACATGTTTCACAGAGAGTCCTAATGGTGCTGTTTCTTGATGCCATATTGGAAGTCTGTGTGTCCGTATGTCCGTTGCTATGTTAACCAGGATAAGCATATGTACGTTATACGTCCATGGACACGAAACATAAATATATTAACATAATACTTTCGGCTCATCGTAAAACTTCAAAATACGATTATTGAAGGTTTTATCATAATTAGGATACCTGTCCTATGACAATACTCCCTTACCATTGGAATTGGAAAAGAACAAGAATTGATGAAGGGAGGCTGGATAGGAAAGGTGAAAGTAAGTAGAAGTAGTGCAAGACTCAGCTGTGATTGCTAATCCACGCTCACAAGTTGAGAGGCCCAGAGGTCCCGTTTCAGTCACCTCTTATAACAGACAGGGGGTACCATGGATGTTTTCTACTGCCCCCACCTGCAGGGGGTATTTGAGGGAGAAGAGAGAAAGACATCACGACATACATGGTCAGAGCAACAAAAAAAACAACCCACATGTTGTGTATGAACATGTTGATTCCATGTGGTCCTACACAACACATTCATGAAGAATACTGCAAAGATATCCATTCATTCGTAACTTTTAGTATTAACATGTTGAGTTGAGTTGACTTAAGAGTTCCTCTTGACTTCGGTATTCTGTGATATGCAGGGTGTTTGCAATGATAGTGGCTTAAAACTGTCTGCGAGAGAGACTCACAGCTTAAACCATGACCATTCTTACCACTCTGTGGTAACCGTATTGCAAAGAATTCCATTAGTTTAGAGCTTGCGGTTTTTAGGCTGTGGGATGGTCCCATCTGGAAAGTGAATGCAGTAATAATATTTAGCTCTGAAGCCATTGATCTTGGAAGTAAATATATTGTTAAATTTGCTTATCTATAAGCCAGCGACTTCTCATTACAGTTGTGTGGTTTTAATATACATGGAACAATTGCTTCTTGTAATTCATTAGTATTCATTTTTTATGTTCCAGATACTCAAAATTCTTTGCCTGGATATCAACAACCATTATTCTTCATAAGAAATTCTTCAAATATGGTGATGCAAGGATTGAGGCCACTAGGAATGTTTCAGTGTCATGTCTGTAAAAAGTTATACATGCATAAAAAAACACTAATGAGGCATGTTCGTCTTGAATGTGGGAAGGAGCCTCAATTTCAGTGTCCATTTTGTCCACATCGTTCAAAACAGAAGAATCATTTGATTAAACACATTTCTAGTCGACATAAAGATAATACAATGGCTCACACCAAATAGTAACTGCCAAATATTTGTTTTATATTCTAGAGCTGTACAAAAAGAATGTAGTTGCCAACTATTGCATGGTAAAACTGGGTGATATTGTCATTTACATAAATATGTCATTCCTGTTGTTTTTTTATCTTGTATGCTAGACCGGACACCTCTCAGCAGGATTTGTCGACTAGCAAGAAGGGGAATGTGAGAGCTTGTTTTTCATCTATTTTGTCTTAATATGTTTCCCTCTGTTTTGTGTTTTCTGTATTAAAATCTGTGATGAAACCGTTCCTACTTATAGAAACACTGAAGCATAATTTAGGAACATTGTGGAGGATTTAGAAACAAAAGCAACAATTCAGATACTTGATTTGGTGTTTCATTGATCTAGTCTGCTTTTCATTTGAAACTGAGTGGTACTGCTACCAGTATGTAAGACAATTGTGATGACTTCATTAATTGGCTTATTTGTCAGTGTAACTGTTCCTGAAGCCCTTGAAGGAAAGAGACTTGCTATTTTGGTTGTGAATGAATAAATATATGTGTGCATATGCCTACATACGAGTACATCTATCTCCTAAAGTTAGAAGGGATATAAAAGCACATTTTAAAAGTAATTTACTGTTTACTTTGCACTTATGCAGGTCTAACATGCCAGTATTTATCTTACCTAAAGTGTTCTGCCATACATATTTCTCAGCAATTTTATAAGATTATTTATTTTTGCCATACTTTCTTTTCATGATGGGTTACCAAAAATGATATGCCATTTTTATAGTTACCATTAATTTAGTCTTTCAGTTCTATATGTAAATACTGTTTGAGTGTTTATTATGTTAATGATGTTCCTTATAAAGCGCTAACTTATTTCTGCAGTGATAAACAATTTTATGTGTCATCTGATGATCATAGCCACTAAAAGGTAGTTCTTAAGGGAATGGATTTTGTACCTGACATATTTATAACATTTATGTAACATATAAACTGTAAACATTTTTCTGAGATAACTGATATTGCTGCTTTTATTAAAATTCAGTCATGCCTTCACATGGATGGCAAACATTGGTGTCTCTAAAGATGCAAAGTTGGACACAGTGGGGTAGTTATACGGGAGATTTGATGAACAATAATTTAATTTCAAGGAGAATAAAAGAAATATTCTTTCTTATTAGCCTAGTGCTGAACATAATGAGTCTTCCTCAGTTTTTTCTCTCTTCAATTCTGGCAGTGGTAATGAAGTAGCTGGCTATTTTGGTGAACATCACTGGAAAAAATTACTGAGATACTGTAATTTCCCATTTTTATGATCCGTGATTGACTCCACATTACCAGATATTTAATTACTTCAATACAGTTCATTGTATTTTCTTGCATCCAAAGCTGATAACAGTATAATTCACTAGTTTTTCAAATGTCTCAAGGGAAGAGATGACTGATCTATGCCTGGAGAATAGTTAAGGGAAATTGTGAAAACTGACTTTCATCTCTTTTTTCCTTTAAATACATAGTGGGGCAAAACAAACAATACTGTAGGTACTGAAATCACAAACATGTTCTGAACATTAAGATACTCATTATAACATGCAAGGTGATGACGGCAACACATATCTAATATCATCTCTGCAGCATGTGCACCCTCATTTCTCGCATGTTGTTTGCAATGGTCCTGTAGATTGTCGACCATGTTGATGAACGCAGGTTGCCACAAGAACACAAAAAATAAACTGTATCTTTTCTCATAATTTGGGAACATTCCTAGGTGGGTCATCTGAAAATGTATTCTTTCAGTATCTGTAGGCAACTGTAATACTGAGATCTGGGGCATGGGAAGGGTTCTAGAGTTTCATTCCATGGGAAATTAAGCAATCTCCAAAGTGGTGTGGGCTGTTACTCGATCTTGCTGAATCCGTTGGCATGGCAGGTTTCTAGCAATATTTAGTACTCGATGTTCAGAGTATGTTTGTAATTTCATTACTCTTTGTTTCATTGCACACTGTAATTATACAGTAGACCTATTTTTTTAATATACTGTACTTAAACAAAATTTTAAATAGACATCTGTGGTATTATTTGCGAGTATTAGAGATGTTAGCTAATAAATCAAAATTGCTCATCTTTCCAAAAGAAAAATCTGTTCTTAGTTTGCTTCTCATTCTAAGAGAAAGCTCTTGAAAGAAACAGCAAAACTACAAAAAAAAAAAAAAAAAAAAAATTGATCAGTCTATATCTAAGTACATTTGGTAGGCCTAATTATTTTTCATATCTTCTAATTTACACAAACTACTTTACCTTTATCAAAATTAGTAAAATACTGTATGTATAATTTTGAGATATATTAGTCTTCAGACCCGATCTTGAAAGCCAAGAATAACAGCCAAGAGGATCTGTCGTGCTGACCACACGGCACCTCATAATCTGCTGGCCTTCGGGCTAAGCAGCGGTCACTTGGTACGCCATGATCCTTCGTGGCTGTTGCACCATCGGTGGGGGAGTTAGTCTTCAGTACCTAGTATATCTACAGAACTATTTCTTTTCCAACATTAGTCGATATTAGAGGTTGCATGTCCCCACAATCATCTTCACCGGAGGCACCTGTAAATATATTAGTACAAATATTGTTTATTTACCCTCTAGATACATGAAATGTATACCATACTTTAGGTTAAGTTAAATCCTATTTCCATACTTCAGTAATCTGCCTTTTTTTTAACTAACTTCAAACTGCTATAATTCAGCCAACAGGAGTCAAAGCATATGAAATTGTATTGATTCAGTAGATCTGGATAATCCCATCCAGTAAATTTCTGTGTGTCACCACAATGTTTTGAAGCTTTACAATCTTGCAGTAAGCACCAAATTTTCTATTTTTAGCAGAAGAAAGTAAATAAAAGGCCACTTCTATTTTTTTTTTCATGTCCCTTGATGTAAACTATATTGTGTAAAATTGATGAAAACATGCTTCTGTAGTAATGGTGGTGTTGCTTCAGTATTTAACATCAAGAATATGTGTATATATTCATTCCTAATGAAAAAACAATGTCATTGGCCCAGAGTCTCCAGAGCATTTGTCCATTAGACAAAAATGAGTAAAGATTTCTGTTTCATCTGGAAAATATTGTTATACTTTTGAAGTTGTGATATGCTATTGGCTCCTTTTGCAATTTGTTTTATACATGAGACCAGTTTACAATTATTTCAATATCAGAACATTAACATTTATCATTTGTTAGGTAGGTCTATATAAAGATTTCATTAGTTCCTAATTATATGTTTCATTTCAGTCTTTTGTTAGTTTGTTTATTTGTTTGTTTGTTAAATGAGCCAGCATTTCTAGTCATTATTGTTGAATGAAGTATGAAATCTACCAAATTACTGTACAGTTTACTTGGTATCAAATCAGGTGCTCAGTATTTACAATGGTCGTAATTGCTAAAATAAATATAGTACTTATTATGTGAAAATTTAATATTAATTTATTTAATATTAATTCAAAATATGTGTATTTAGTGCCATACGTAGTTATGTAGAATACAGGAAACATCCACTAGTGTTCTGTAGAGTGGTTGATAAAACTTTTTTTTTTCCCTTTAAAACAATAATCACCACCTAATACATTGTGGAATATGTTGGGTCAAGATCAAAGCGCATTGTATTTTAAGGTTTCTTTTGTTGTTGTAAGTTATTTTCACATGAGCTGCTTTTTAGAATATTTTGGAGAGCAATTCATGTGTTAGTTTTCTCTTTATGCTGTACAAGACAAATGTTCATCTAGAGGGACTTAACAACTGACTCAGAATTTCAATAAATTTTTAAGAGTACCGGTACCTAGCAGTTATTCATTATATTATACATAGAGTAGGCCTAAATATAAAATCTGAATAGAAGTGCCTGCCAGGTTAAAAATTTACTGGCCAGGCTGAGTGGCTCAGACGGTTGAGGCGCTGGCCTTCTGACCCCAACTTGGCAGGTTCGAATCTGGCCCAGTCCGGTGGTATTTGAAGGTGCTCAAATATGTCAGCCTCGTGTGGGTAGATTTACTGGCACGTAAAAGATCTGCTGCGGGACAAAATTCCGGCACCTCGGCGTCTCCGAAAAAACGTAAAAGTAGTTAGTGGGACGTAAAGCAAGTAGCATTATTTATTTTATTAAAAATTTACTGATTAAAAGTAATTTGTATCTTATAGCTAGCCGGGATTCCAATCCATCAGCTTTTAAAAGTAATATAATTAACGAGAAAAAACATGTATACATCTGCCCAACTAAAAACCTCACTTGCCGGGCTGAGTGGGTCAGACGGTTGAGGCGCTGGCCTACTGACCTCAGCTTGGCAGCTTCGAATCTGGCCCAGTCCGGTGGTATTTGAAGGTGCTCATGAACGTCAGCCTCGTGTTGGTAGATTTACTGGCATGTAAAAGAACTCCTGCAGGACTAGATTCCAGCACAGCAGCATCTCCAAAAACTGTAAAAGTAGTTAATGGGACGTAAAGCAAATAACATTCAAAACCTCACTTACCTCTTACTTGCATTTAGTATAGTAGCTCCTTTTGTATCTTCTACTTACCTAAAGTCATTTAACACTGTAAATATAACGATCATCTTTCAGGTCTTTGCTTCCTTCTGCATATTGCTAATTACATCAGTTGTCGTGGTCCTAAGGATTCGGCAGGTTGGGGACTTGGGTTCGGATTTTTCGGGAGCTTAATCTTAGAAATAACACGATCACCTTTACACACACTCTTCCCTTTACCTGTATTGATTAGATAGGCACACATTATATATTTACAAATTATAAAGTTAAGAAACCTGAAAATCTTTGTACAGATACACTTATAGCTCTTGGTAAGATAGTCTCTCTCAAAGTCCTTGACTATCCAGTTCATTTACACTCTGTAATACAATAAGATCAAGCCCAAATTACTTAGCTTTTGATTGAAGATTTCTTCTTCCACCTGCGTCGTCTCCTTTCTTAACTTCTGATTTCTTGTTCCATCTGCATCGGCCTCCCCTCTTGACTACTTCTCTGCACCCACGATACCGTAGTCGAGTTGAGTGATGCAATGTTTATTTCAAGTGGATGTGTGACTCCGGGACTCGAACACAACACCCTCAAACGTCGTCGGAGATCAGAATAGTCTATCTCCCAACAGTTCTGACTACAAGGTTATGTTTACTGATAGGATAGGCTCGCTATGTCACTCGTCCTTCCTGACAAACATTTCGATGTTCGGGTCGTTGCAGCTCCAAGTCTTTGTATTAGCAGTCTGCTGAGTATGCTGTATACAGTGATTCCTTCACTGCCTTGCGTAACCCTTTACAGTTTCTGGACTGTTTCTCTCGATAACTCGCAACCATACACTACTCGTTACACGGCTTACTGCCACATACACAACCTACAAATTCTGCACTGCTATGGCCTAGTCTTACAACCTGCCTACAGGGCAGCTAACTAGATTCCCTCCCTTCGTAACACACGTTGCCTGTACCATAGTTAGACCCATTCTCTCCTTTTGTGACGTACAGCCACACACACGTTGCTTGCTCAGTAGTTCGACAGATTCTCCCTGATATGTCGAAGTATCATTCCCTATATCTTACGTTCAACTTTTCTCGAAGCTTTTCCCCTCTACTTCTCCAAAATTATGACATTTTTAAATCTGATTGGTTCACGAGTTCCTCCCACTAACTGATGGGGAGTGTCATGGAATTAACTCAAACGATTTGCTTCTTACTGCGTCAACAAACTATGTGATATTTGCTTCTATTCGCTTCTAGAAACACTTACAGAACTTTCTTTTGCATTTTCTGTTTTACACTGACATCATGTAGCAGACTATTGCACAACATTGCACATGAACTCACTTTGTGTTGCACCAGCTTGCTTCAAGTAAAACATGTATGAAGTCTTATGCTTTGAATACTTATAACTCTCTTCCACTTAATAAAATTATCACTCAACATTTGAAACACTATAACTTCTTGCACTGTTACATGATCATATAAACTCTAGATCAATACTCTATATCCTTGGTCTCGGAGGTCACGGATTTGAGACTCTCTTGAGTCTGTTCGCTCAGCTCTGAGACATGAAAGCGGGCGCGTCGCGACACGCGGTCGTGACACAGTCTCCTTAGAAATCTCTCTTTATTCATTTGCTTGTTTGCTTTACATGGTCTTCTGGCTTCTGAGGTACTTCCTCAAACAGGTTCACAACAGTCAAAGCAAGTAAATATGTAAGTGTCCGGCTCCATGGCTAAATGGTTAGCGTGCTGGCCTTTGGTCACAGGGGTCCCGGGTTTGATTCCCGGCAGGGTCAATTCCGCTGACACGGGGGCTGGGTGTGTGTGTCATCTTCATTATCATTTCATCCTCATCACAACACGGAGGTCGCCTATGGGAGTCAAATCAAAAGACCTGCATCTGGCGAGCCAAACTTGTCCTCGGACACTCACGGCACTAAAAGCCATGCGCCATTTCATTTCAATATGTAAATGAGTCATTTATGCAGTACTATTGACCATGTTCTTCCCTGACAAGTCATTGTTTTCTGATGAACCTTTCAAACCCAGCTCAAACAAAAATTCAGTATGCAATAAAATAATTTATTATATACTTGTTTAGCTTTGTGCTGTCACTACTGCCAAGCTCATCTGCAGACATTTTCAGACACTTCTCCATGCAATGTTTCTTTTTTTTTTTTCAAAACTTTCTAAGATAAGCAAGAAGGACGTGGGGTATTGATTTTTATACTGGAAAGTGATATTTGTTGTTGTTGTTTGAGTCATCAGTACATAGACTGGTTTGATGCAGCTCTCCATGCCACCCTATCTTGTGCTAACCTTTTCATCTCTGCGTAACTACTGCATCCTACATCTGCTCTAATCTGCTTCTCATATTCAAACCTTGGTCTACCCCTACTGTTCTTACCACCTACACTTCCTTAAAAAAACTACCTGAACAAGTCCTGGGTGTCTTAAGATGTGTCCTATCATTCTATCTCTTCTTCTTGTCAAATTTAGCCAAATCGATCTCCTCTCACCAATTCGATTCAGTATCTCTTCATTCATGATTTGATCTATCCATCGCACCTTCAGCATTCTTCTGTAACACCACATTTCAAAAGCTTCTATTCTCTTTCTTTCTGAGCTAGTTATCATCCATGTTTCACTTCCATACAATGCCACGCCCCACACAAAAGTCTTCAAAGACATCTTTCTAATTCCTATATCAATGTTTGAAGTGAGCAAATTTCTTTTCTTAAGAAAGCTTTTCCTTGCTTGTGCTAGTCTGCATCTTATGTCCTCCTTACTTCTGCCATCGTTAGTTATTTTACTACCCAAGTAACAATATTCATCTACTTCCTTTAAGACTTCATTTCCTAATCTAATATTTCCTGCATCACCTGCCTTCATTCGACTGCACTCCATTACTTTTGTTTTGGATTTATTTATTTTCATCTTGTACTCATTACCCAAGACTTCGTCCATACCATTCAGCAGCTTCTCGAGGTCCTCTGCAGTCTCAGATAAAATAACAATATCATCGGCAAATCTCAAGGTTTTGATTTCCTCTCCTTGGATTGTGATTCCCTTTCCAAATTCCTCTTTGATTTCCTTTACTGCCTGTTCTATGTAAACATTGAAGATGAGGGGGGGACAAACTGCAGCCTTGCCTCACTCCTTTCTGGATTGCTGCTTCTTTTTCAAAGCCCTCGATTCTTATCACTGCAGACTGATTTTTATACAGATTGTAGATAATTCTTCGTTCTTGGTATCTGATCACTATCACCTTCAGAATCGTAAATAGCTGGGTCAAATCAACATTATCAAATGCCTTTTCTAGATCTACGAATGCCATGTACGTGGGCTTGTCCTTCTTGATTCGATCCTCTAAGATCAGACGTAAAGTCAGGATTGCTTCACGTGTTCCTACATTTCTTCTGAAGCCAAATTGATCTTCTCCCAACTCAGCTTCAACTTGTTTTTCCATTCTTCTGTAAATAATACTTGTTAAAATTTTTCAGGCATGAGATAATAAACTAATGGTGCGGTAGTTTTCACACCTGTCAGCACCGGCTTTCTTGGGAATAGGTATAACAACATTCTGCTGAAAATCGGATAGCACTTCACCTGTCATACATCTTACACAATAAATGGAATAACCTTGCCAAGTTGGTTTCTCCTAAGGCACTCAGTAATTCAGAAGGAATGTCACCAATTCCAGGTGCCTTGTCCCTATTTAGGTCTCTCACAGCTCTGTCAAATTCTGACATCAAAACTGGGTCTCCCATTTCATCAACATCAACAGCCTCTTCTTGTTCCATAACCAAATCATCAACATCTTTACCTTGATACAACTGTTGGATATGTTCTTGCCATCTTTCTGCTTTGTCGTCTTTCCCTAGAAGTGGCTTTCCATCTGAGCTCTTAATATTCATACACCTAGATATCCTTTCTCCAAAGGTTTCTTTGATTTTCCTGTATACAGCATCTACCTTTCCCAGGACCATACAACCTTCGGCATCCTTGCACTTCTCCTTCAGCCATTCTAGCTAGCTACCTTGCACTTTCTATCCACTTGATTCTTTAATCGCCTGTATTCTTTTCTGCCCTCTTCATTTCTAGCATTCTTGTATTTTTGTCATTCATCAATCAGGTCTAGTATCTCCTGAGTTATCCACTGATTCTTAGTTGATCTTTGCTTCCTTCCTAACATCTCTTCAGCAGCCCTACTGACTTCATTTTTCATGACTATCCACTCTTCCTCTATTGTGTTTCCTTCAGCCTTTTCATTTAGCCCTTGTGCCACATGTTCCTTGAAACAATCCCTCACACTCTTTTCTTTCAACTTGTCTAGATCCCATCTTTTTGCATTCTTGCCTTTCTTCAATTTCTTCAACTTCAGATGGCATTTCATGACCAACAAGTTGTGATCAGAGTCCACGTCTGCTCCTGGGAAAGTTTTGCAATCCAACACCTGGTTTCTGAATCTCTGCCTAATCATAATGAAGTCTATTTGATATCTTTCAGTGTCTCCAGGTCTCGTCCACGTATAGAGCCGTCGTTTGTGGTGTTTGAACCAAGTATTGGCAAGGACTAAATTATGATCAGTGCAGAATTCAACCAGTCGAGTTCCTCTTTCGTTCCTTTGTCCCAATCCGAATTCTCCTACTATATTACCTACTCCTCCTTGGCCTACCACTGCATTCCAGTCTCCCATCACAATTAGATTCTCGTCACCTTTTACATATTGTATTAAATCTTCTCTCTCTTCATATATTCTTTCTGTTTCCTCGTCATCCACTGAACTAGTAGGCATATAGACCTGCACTATTGTGGTGGGCATTGGTTTGGTGTCTATCTTGACAACAATAATTCTTTCACTATGCTGGTCATAGTACCTTACCCGCTGCCCTATTTTCTTATTCATTATTAAACCAACTCCTGCATTTCCCTTGCTTGATTTCGTGTTGATAATTCGGTAGTCACCTGACCAAAAATCCTGTTCTTCCTGCCAACGTACTTCACTTATACCAACTACATCTAACTTTAGTCTATCCATCTCCATTTTTAGATTCTCTTACCTACCACAACGATTCAAACTTCTAACATTCCACACTCCGACTCACAGAATGTCAGTATCCGTCTTCCTGATGATGTAGTCCCCACCTGGAGATCCGAATGGAGGACTAGTTTACCTCCGGAATATTTTACCCGGGAGGAAGCCATCATCAGTACATCATTCATACAGAGAGAGCTGCATGTCCTCGGGAGTTAGTTACGGCTGTAGTTTCCCGTTGCTTTCAGCCGTGTAGCAGTATCAACACAGCTAAGCCATGTTGAGTATTATTACAAGGCCATATCAGTCAATCATCCAGACTGCCACCCTTGCAACTTCCGAAAGGCTGCTACCCCGCTTTCGATGAACCATTCGTTAGTCTGGTCTCTCAACAGATACCCATCCGATATGGTTGCACCTGCGGCTCGGCTCGGTTATCTGCGTCATTGGGACATGCAAGCCTCCCCACCGTGGCAAGGTCACATGGTTCATAGAGGAGAAAGTGATATTTATCCACTTAAAATGCTCCTTTGTGGCTTATAAACATGTGCTCCTAATGTATTGGTTTGTGCAGGATGCAAATGGTTAGAGGAAAATGAAATTACAATAACATTTTTTTTTGCAGTTCTACTATGGCAGAACTGGTAGCTTCACCAGTTCTGGATGAGGTACTTTCTAACCTGTCCAGTACTTTCTAAATTAACAATTGGTTTAACGTTGCACCAACACAGATAGGTCTTATGGCGACAATAGGAGAGGGAAGGCCTAGGAGTTAGTAAAAATGGCCATGGCCTTAATTAAGGTACATTCCCAGCATTTGCCTAGTGTGAAATTGGGAAACCATGGAAACCATCTTCAGGGCTGCCAACAGTGGGGCTCGAACCCACTACCTCCCAGATGCAAGCTCATAGCTGCGCACCCTAACCGCACGGCGAACTCCCCCGGTCCCGTTCTTTCACAGATATCATACTTTCCCCAACAATATTTCTTAAAATTAAACACAAGCACTCCCTCAAGTGCCCCTGCAGGGCATCTGTCCAGTAAACGAAAAGATTGTACTCCCCCCACACTCCTAAGATGTTGAGGGTTGATGATATCATCCGTTCAGTTGAATCCGACTGTTGGCGATTCTATGAATTAGCGCTCTCCAAGTTGTCCTGTTCCACACTGCCTCCTTTAGTTGTTCCAGGGTGAGGGTGGTGTCTGTTTTAATGGTGTCTAACCAGCGAGGGTCCTCTGGTGACCTGGTCTTCTTGTACTGCTGATTGCTTGATTGCTTTTTCCAATGCATCTGATCGCATAACATGGCCAAAAGTATGCTAGTCTCAGCTTCATAATCTTACCAATCAGTGACATACAGGGCTTGGTGTGCTCTAAAACTGCCTTATTGGTGATTTTTGCAGTCTGTGGTATTCGT
This sequence comes from Anabrus simplex, assembly GCF_040414725.1. Taxonomy (NCBI): domain Eukaryota; kingdom Metazoa; phylum Arthropoda; class Insecta; order Orthoptera; family Tettigoniidae; genus Anabrus; species Anabrus simplex. The sequence goes on from NC_090265.1 coordinate 669,486,318, forward strand.
AAGAGTCTTTGCCAACACCAGAGCTCAAAAGCGTCGATCTTCCTTTTGTCTGCCTCTTTCAGCGTCCAGCTCTCACATCCATTCATGAACAGTGGGAATATAATCACAATGACCAATCTGTACTTGGTAGCCAAACTGATATCTTTGCTCTTCCAGATCAGGAACATAGTCATCATAGCGATTCGTCCAAGCGAAATCCATCCTTTGATATCAGGACTGCAGTCTCCACTTTGACTGTTTTTGGCTCCTAAGAAGATGAAATCCCTCACACTCTGTATTTCCTCCCCATTTAGCTTTAGACCAACTGTACCACATTCATCCGTAGTCATAACTTAGGTCTTTTTAATATTGAAATAGAGGCCCATTTTTTCACTTTCATCTTTGAGGTGGTAAATTAAAAGCTTTAGATCTTCTTTTGTTTCTGCCAGCAGGGTTGTATCATCAGCATATCTCAAATTGTTATAGTTTTTCCTCCAATCTTCACACCAATGTCGAGTTCCTCTAATTTAACTTCCGCATAAGTATTTCTGCATACAACTTGAAAAGGAATGGTGAAAGAATGCAGCCTTGATGTACACCCTTTCCAATTTTAAACCATTCAGTGTTGCCATATGGTGTGCAAAATGCTGCCTCTTGTTCTGTATTTTTTTTTTTTGCTTAACGTCGTACCGACACAGATAGGTCTTATGGTGACGATGGGACAGGGAAGGGCTAGGAGTGGGAAGGAAGCGGCTGTGGCCTTAATTAAGGTACAGCCCTAGCATTTGCCTGGTGTGAAAATGGGAAACCACGGAAAACCATTTTCAGGGCTGCTGACAGTGGGGTTCGAACCTACTATCTCCCGAATACTGGATGCTGGCCGCACTTAAGCGACTGCAGCTATCGAGCTCGGTGTTCTGTATAAAGCTAATGTATCAACTGAGTCAGATGTAAGTGTACCCCCAAGTCGAGCATGGCTTCCCACAGTCTGTCATGCTCAAAACAATCAAAGGCTTTCTGTAGTCAATAAAACAAAAGTAGACTGTTTTCTGGTATTCGCGTGCTTTTTCCATGATCCACCGCAGATTAGTAATATGATCGCGAGTGCCACGACCTTGATGGAAACCAGCTTGAACTTCAGGTAACTCAGCTTCAAGGATGGGCGCAAGACATTTCTGTATGATTTTTAGAATGCTAGGGTGTGGAACTTGACGAGCACTAAAAGGAGTCTGAACTTTCTTTACCTTCATGAATAGGTTCCAGGTGTGACCCTTCTTGGAGTACAATAATTAGACCAGTCACTGACATCTCCTTTCTTAGGCAGTGTGATAAAGATTGATCTATTCCATCCCTTTAGCCAGGTGGTATTTTGCCATATCTTCTGCCATAAAGCAGTGATAGCTGCCAAAGGAATAGGCTTTAGCAGTTCAGCTGGGATACAATCGAAACCGGGAGCTTTATTATCTGTTAACCGTTTCAGTGCCCATTCCACTTCTTCCTGCAGGATATCTGGTTCTTATTTATATGGTTCAATGCAGGAACAGCTTTACCGTTGTGGGAATGTAGCTGTTCAGTATACTCACGCCATCTGTTCTTAATACTTCGTTGTGCAGTCAAGATCTTCCCATCCTTGCATCTTATTGCTCCTTTACAAGCACTAAAAGGAGTCTGAACAATCTTTACCTCCATGAGAAGATTCTGGGTGTGACCCTTGTTGGAGTCCTCTTCTAATTGGATTAGTGATAAGAATTATAGGAACCAATCAATTTGCAAACCAAATGGCAAATTATTTGAAATGCTAAAATTCATTGACTAAAATTAACTAAACTGCAGTGTTAAAAGAAGTATTTAATGTTTATGATTTGGAGAATGATTTAGAAATGTGATAATGAAGGTAAAAATAATGCCAGTACTGAGGCGAATGGTTTAGGTTTAACCAACAACTGTAACCAATCGATATGGCAGATCAGCATTACAAGCACAGTCTGGCTCCATGGTTATGCTGGTCTTTTGTCCAAGAGCTCCCGGATTCAATCCCTGGCCGGGTTTGGAATTTTAACCTTCATTGGTTTATTCCAATGGCTTGGGAGCTGCATGTGTTTGTGTGTGTGCATGCGTGCTGTCTCCAGCACTAGAATTAATTATAGGTAGGGCCCCATCCTCACAGACATGCAGGTTGCCTATAAGGTGTCTACTCGAAGGACTTGCCCCAGGCTGCTCCAGAGGCCACACCTTGAAGCAGTACTTAAGGTGATCTGAAACTTTCATGATATTAACTTAAATAGTTTTGAAGAGTACTTGTCAGAATGTACCCTCATTGTAGCCATAACTGAAAAATGGCTGGCACTGAGCATTTAGATCCCAGCTGGGTAGTATGACAGTGACTGTTTTAATACAAGTATGTAAACAGTCCAACAGGCATTTAGAGTTCAGCACACTAATTAAGAGAATGTAATTTTGATATATTCGTACATAATACTACTATCGATCTGAGAATGCTCAAGGCCAGAATGCATTGATCCTCTGAACGATAGCTAATACTGTCAGTGACACTGAGAGGAGATGTGCAGTTTTATGTTGATCCCGTCTCAGGTATACAAGATTCCATGGATAAAATTCTTTATGTCTTAGCTAGGATTACAGTAATGCCTCAGGAGAGCATATAAATATATGCAGAAAGTAAGCTTCAGTTAGATATTTATAAAAATGGAACTTATGTATATTTCTAGAATGTTTTGTTTGCTGTGGATTCTGCATAAACTGAACCACTTTTCTCCATAGTTTCATCTATGTTTTAGACACTTTTCATGTTTAAGGATGATTTTTATGTACCTGTCACATACAATAATTCTGCCTGTGATGAAAGCTGTGTGTTTATGGCCTCTTGAACATTAACATTGTCATGAAAAATTTTCAGCTACAAAGAAATCTTCCCAGGTTCAGGAATACATGAAAATCTCAGTCTGCCCCCCATGCAAAGGTGTTAATGAAATTTTGTGTTCTTGAGATAAGGATGTATTTTGACTGAGATTTTCTTGCACATGTTAAAGACAGAAAGCAATGTGTATATGTAATTTAACTTAACATTGCGTCTGTGGCTTATTAATGGATTAAGAAACTCAGTAAACGTGTACAAAAATACAATTGCAGTACTGCAAGGACAATATTTTGGATATAGATTGTACATTATACCTGTTTAAGTACAACATTATTTCGGTTTTATCAGTGTGAAAACATCTGTGAGAAGGAACTATGTTCATGAGTATAAAATTACCTTTAACCTATCCCATTTTTTGAAACTGAAGAACGGTCTTTAATTGATGCCTCTAACATTCAGTAAGTGAACCTGTAAATCCTACTTCTTATATATCTATTTACAAATAATTTTTACTGCCATAATTTGAAACAAAGCCTGGCTAATATTTGGAAATAATAAATTAATTAATGCAAATGGTTTTGAATTCTTCCTATTGTAGCTTTTCCTGCAGTCAGGAAATTTTATACATAAAACCTCTCGAAGCTTCAACAATGATAACTGAGTTTTCTTAGTCTCTGGTGACAGACAGGATATTTTTCATTTTTATCCTTTCATCTTGCCTTATTTGAAATACAGGCATAAGAGGACCAGACATACAATGAACTTTATTTAATATGTCTTTTAAATAATCATTAATAACAAAGCAACAGTTAATTCAATTGTATTTAAATAAGTGTTATTTTTAATTACATTTCTTTGAATTTTTAATTATTTGTTTCATTTGAAACTAAACTGGCTTAACAAAAATGTGTGACATCTTCAGAGGATAATCAGGATATCAGATCTAATTTTGAACTGTATTGTATTGCCTGAGAAGTCTTAGTTTAATAAACATGTATCAAAGCTTCTGTTCAGAAATTGTTTACCATATTGTTCAGAGAATATACAAAAACATTATGTAGTGTGCAGAACACTTGTCCAGTTGAACTAGAATTTTTAAACATAGATAAAATTTGCATTTTTTTTATTGGTATCAATAGTGATTAACATGGATGAAATTGGCATAATATTTTATTAGTAACAGTAGTGATTTTGATTTTTTAGTCTCCAAAGGCTCATCGCAACATATTCACATAACCACCCTGTTCTACCTCATTTACTATATATGTCAAATTTGTCCTCTGTGTGTGTGTGTTAAAAAAAATGCTATTCATAACTGTTTCACTGCCATCTACCAAAGTACAATGACAGGGTTCAGTATTTCCAAAGTTTACTAAATACTGTATTCACCTACATTTTAAGATACCTATATTGTATTACTTGTGAAAATTTTTATTGTATTTCTACATTTGAGAAGTGATTTTTCTTAAAAAATACCCAAAATAATGTATTTGTAATATATATTATGTTACATTTATAGGCCTATAGTTCATTTTGTAGTGCAACTGTGGAAACCTTCTATGATGTATTCATTTTATTCATTTTATTTGAACATGCAATATATTTACTATGATATTTCGGAAGTGTTGTACCCCCTCTTTTGTCCTTTGTGTGTATTCCTTATGCTTAATTTATTATTCCATTCTATTTTATGAATTATTTCAAATGTTCATTAAAAATAGTGAAATTATAGTCTAACTTGTTTTTGAAACGTGGAAATTGCTTTAAAGTACTTTTTCTCTTAAAACATGTTGACGGGTTCAGTCTGGCTTAGTTCAGTGTTATTTGAAGATGCTTAAATATGCCAGCCTCATGATGGTAGACTTACTGACACTAAAAAATTCCTGTGGTACAAAAATTCTCACACCTCGGCATTTCCAAAAGCGTACAAGCATTAGTGGAATGTAAAACCATTAACATTATTAATACACTAGGCAGGGCTGGGTTATTTGAAACCCTTAACAATACCCAGAGTGCTAGACTGAGTGACTCAGGCAGCAGAGTGCTGAAGTCCAGTGGCATATGAAAGTGCTCAAATACATTAGCTTCGCATCTACCACTACAAACAAGATCTCCTGCAGGACAAAATTCTGGCATAATGGCATCTTCAGAAACGATGTAAAAAATGTAGTTTGTGGGATGTATTATTATCATGCTGCGAACACATTTTGTTAGCCATGTTAGGCACTGATTAAAATTTTGAAACATAGAAATTCGTTAAAGAATTGCTTCCCTTAAAGTGGTTTTTATTCTTTGATGAAAGAGCTGAAAATGTGACAGCTTAAGGGGCTCAAACCAAAAATACCTGCTTTCCACACAATTGTGAGAACAGATTCTGCTAAGACAGTCACACTCAGCTCTTTGACGTTGAATTATTTCTCTTTTCTGCCAGATGTCTTCAAACACAGTCTGTTTAACATTGAAATGCTGAGAGTCTCTGTCTCTCTGTATTGACCATCATAGACGAATGGGTAATGACTAGAATTGACATAATTGCTATTGTCCTTTGTAAAGTAAATTTAGGGCCGATGACCTTATATGTTAGGACCCTTTAAACAACAAGCATCATCATCTTCATCATCATCATCAAAGTAAATTTATGTTGTTGTCCCAAGTTATTGCACCTCTTTTCAGGCATTCTCCCATTGGAGGTGAGCTGCATGTACCCTTTTAACAACATACCAGCCTTCCAGCCAATCTTAAATTTGCCTACAATTCTGTATATAATATAGAATTCTGTAGCGAAGTACGGGTACATCAGCTAGTACCTAATAAATGCCGGGCTGAGTGGCTCAGACGGTTGAGGCTCTGGCCTTCTGACCCCAACTTGGAGGTTCGATCGTGCTCAGTCCGGTGGTATTTGAAGGTGCCTCAAGTCAGGCTCATGTCTGTAGATTTACTGGCAAGCAAAAGAACTCCTGTGGAACTAAATTCTGGCACCTCAGCATCTCCAAAAACCTTAAAAAGTAATTAGCGGGACATAAAACAAATCTTAAATTTCTGGCACTACAGGGAATCAAATCTGGGCCTCTAAGGATGGGAGCAATAGCACTAAGCATTACACTATGGCTTGCCCCTTCTGAAACACAGGCCAGCAACAAAACATCACCTTCTGGTCCTGCTACTTGGAAACTCAGGCAGTGCCAATGTGCTATGAGAGTCTTGGTCTCTTTTACAAAAAATTATGCCTGCTAAGCCATGGGATGATACAGATTTTGATTCCCACACGGAACTTGGACTGTCTTCCTATATTTGACTTTGTTTTTATTTTGTACTAGCAGAACATATCCGTCATTGGTAATGTCATAGACTTCTTTTTGTACCCTCTGTCGACATGTTATTTTAAAGCTGCAACCTTTGCTCACTCTCGTGTTGTTCTTTATGAATTAGCAGGAACTATCACGAACTGACCATATACCTAGCCAAACAACGGTCAGTCGGCCAGCGAGTGCTGATGAACATGTGCTTTATCACTTAAAAGCCGAACTTCCTGGAGAACCATTAGGGTTACAAAGAAAATGCATAATGTCTCTCTTGTAGAAAATACAGCCTAGATGGCATCAAATCAAAACACTTGCACACAGTCAAGGGCGCCTATGCCCGGGGCAAAGGGAGGCCATGGCACACCCCCCTAGCTCTCAGGGAAAGGAAAAAATCTAATGTAGTCAGGTGTTTTTCTTTCAAGAAAATGATTTAAAAGTCAGTATTACATAGAAGTGGTAATACCGCCCCACCCCAACCAACATGCAGGGGAGACCGTGGGTGTTATTCTACCATGGCATACATGTTGTAATTCATCTTCCAGAATATTAAAAACACTACATACCCCCAGGTCTACAAACTGTCATATGGGTGCCCATGCACACAGTAGCTGAGGCAATATGATTATTATATTATCTGTAGAAAAGTGAATTCTCACATGCTAGGCTTTATTTGGAGACAAGACTGACTATTCACCCATTATTTTGTTTTTTTAGTGGATAAAACTGAGCCATATTTACCAACAACATCAGTTCAGCAATCAGGAAGATAAACCTTCTTAAAGAAACAGTAGATAAAGTAGGACTACAAATCCCATCATGCTATTCACTTTACGTCCCAAAAACTACTTTTACGGTTTTTTGAGACGCCGAGGTGTCGGAATTTAGTCCCACAGAAGTTCTTTAATGTGCCAGTAAATCTACTGATACGAAGCTGACGTATTTGAGCACCTTCAAATACCACCAGACTGAGCCAGGATTGAACCTGCCAAGTTGGGGTCATAAGACCAGCGCCTCAACCGTCTGAGCCACTCAGCCCGGCACTACATATCCCTTTTGAGAAGACAAAATACATGATGAACATCAGTGATAGTCCAGAATGGATGTTAATAGACACTGGAAAGATTGGAAGAGTTAAGAAGTTTAAGTACCTGGGTGAAGTAATCCAAGAGAATGGGCTAGAACAAGAAGCAACCAATGTCCACATCCGGAAATTGGAGAGTGTTGCAATTGACAAAAAGAAATCTGTAATAAGAAGATGCTGTTTTTTGGAGCCAAATTAAGACATTACAGCACTGTTGTTAGACCAGAAGGCTTGTATGCTTCAGAGACCCTGTGCATGAATCAGAGGACAAGTCAACTAGCTACTTAAAAGAGAACGGAGGCTACTTTGGAAGATTTTGGGCAACAGATGGGTTGACAGGCAGGTTCAACTGAAATCCAATAAAGAATTATACAGGAAGATGGAATGAATAACAACATTTAGGAAGAGAAGATTGCTGTTTTATGGGCATATCTTCTGTATGAATAATGACTGGCTCAAAGAAAATCTGGAATTTTCTAAAACCAAAGGAATCTAAGTTGAGATGGCTCCAAGAGTGTGAGAAAGATCTGAGAGAGGTGGGCCTTATGGAGAATAAAATCAATGACAGGGTTAATTTCAGAAGGAAGGATGGAGAGGCCGTTTACCAGAGGAGTGGAAGAATGCGCTGATTGATGCGCTCAGGAATTATTGGCAGGATGTCAAAGCTGGAAGGCAAACAAGACACAGACACTGAAAATGAGATTGGTTGTTAACATGCAGTCCATAGAGGCTCAATTCAAAGAAACATCACCAAGTTCTGTACATACCTATGTAGTAATGACTACCATTTAGAAAAGGTGAATTATTGAAAAATTGGAATAGGGTTGTATTTGAACTGGATATCTGAGATATATGTATACCAAATTTCAGCTCAATTGATCTAGTAGTTTAGGTGTGACTGTGCTGCAATAAATGAAGACACCACCTCATTTTAAATGCAATTTTTAAAAATAAGATAAGTTTGCAAATAATGTATATTCAGGTTGATATCTTGAATCAAAACATACAAGACTGTCCCTGTTGTTTAGTTCCGCACCTCTTATAATTAAATCGTTAGAAATAGAGTAACCATCATTGCCTTGGTCTCCCCCTTCTTATCTTCCCTAACCTCCAAGGCCCAGTATATTATTTTCCTAGGTAACCTATCCTCAGCAGCAGCACTAAGAAGCTCGAGCCCCACCAGCAATAATTAAAAATGGGCCCCTTGTTTCCTGATAAGGAAAATTACAAGATTATTTCGTAGTACAAGGTTGTATGTTATTACATTGGACAGGAATAATAATAATAATAATAATAATAATAATAATAATAATAATAATAATAATAATAATAATAATAATAATAATAATAATAATAATAATAATAATAATAATAATAATAATAATAATAATAATAATAATAATAATAATAATAATAATACACACACACACACTTAAGAAAATGGAAATTGCAACACCATGAAGGCATTGGTCGTTTGTATTGATTTTCAAGATATGGAACGATGCCATGTAGGTATGTAAACGATCAAAGTTTCAGACCCATTGGATTGTTGCTACAGGTCTCCCCACGTGATTGGTCGCGGAGGAATCAACTCCAGTATACGGACTCTGGTGTAGCGTAGTTGACTTCCAGTCTGTGCAGTGAAGTCTTCCCTGTCAAACATGCCTCGATGACAGAGAAGAGCACGCTATCAACAACTGTCGCCGTTTGAGAGGGCTCGGATAATTGGGCTGTGTGTGACTGGATTATCGCTAAGGACTGTCGCTGCACGTGTTCGCCGACAGGCATCTGCGGTACAACGTGTATGGCAGCAGTGGTCAAATGAAGGTACCCACACTCGTAGACCTGCACAGGCCCAGCGCGACAGGCAACTGTGAGAGAGGATTGCCGCATCATTCGAATGGCCCGGATGGAACCCCATGTAACAGCAGCGCAAATTCAAGCAGCTGTGGCACCCCACGTTACACAACAAACAGTTGGTAATTGCCTGCGTGCAGCTGGATTACGAGCCCATGTCCCTGCAGAAGGTGTTCCATTGACCCCACAACAGTGACGTGTAAGGCTGGCCTGGTGTCGAGAAAGATCGACGTGAGAGGGGCCGCCCAGATATTATTGTCGAGAGGCACACAGGGCCAACACCAAGCATTATGGTCTGGGGAGCTATTGGCTTTAATGTGAAATCACAATTAGTGCTTGTTGAAGGCACTGTGACTGCTCGACAGTACGTTGATAGGGTACTCAATCCAGTGGTTGTCCCTATGATGGTGAACATTGCTAATGGGATGTTTCAGCAGGACAATGCCCAGGTTCTCACTGCACGCATCTCCAGAGAAGCTCTCCACGACATCACAACCTTAGAATGGCCCGCCAGATCCCCAGACCTCAGTCCTGTTGAGCATGTGTGACATGATGGGTCGACAACTGGCCAACCGTCCTCAGCCACCCACAATGCTGGAACAACTGACCCGTGCAGTGCAGCAAGCATGGGCCACAATTCCTCAGGAAGTGATCCAGGGCCTTATTGACTCCATGCCTCGACGAATTCATCAATGTATTGCAGCTCGTGGTGGGCACATCCTGTATTGATTGTTGTCCAAACTTGTGGTCAGAGGGATCTGAAAGTGTAATCATTGAATCACAACCAAACACTCGTCCTGCATGTTCAATTGCAGCAATGTAGCACAACTCTTTCTGGGTGTTGCAATTTCCATTTTCTTGAGTGTAATAATAATAATAATAATAATAATAATAATTTAGTTTTTACATTTGAAGGAATTAAATTAATACACTTATATGGTTTGAATACACACACAAGAAATGCGTATTCCAATTACAGTAACCAAAACACGCTGACCATCACAATAAAGAAATATTCTCATTCCTAGGACCAAATAATTTACAACTCAACTGTCCATCATAAGCCTACTTAGCTACACTGACTGCCAAGAGTTATAAACAGGCTCAAATCTTCAGTATTTAGAGTTTAGATAAGGAGGATGTCTGTTATCGCATCTTCGCTGACTACTGGGTTTTCAGATCTGGCTAATTACTTCAAAAGCCTTGTTGATAGTTGTGAGTGGCAGCAAGGGTTGGTTATTATTATAACAGGTTGGGAAACCCACATTCTTTCAGAAATAACCACCGTATTTCTACTGACAAAAGAAACTCTGCACTACGATGACCTAAGTTTGGAATAACCCTCTGCAATACTAATAATACTGTGTTGTGTGCTGTAGCTTTATCAGTATGTAAAATCACTCTTCAACCAACTACTGAATTAAAAAACAGTCATGGACCCCTCACAACCCATGGGTCCCCTGCCCCATGGGGTCTGCGGGGTCGTTATCGCTGCCACTGCCTATCCTCCTCCATCCCACCGAAGCCAGTTGATACGTACAGCTTTATCCATTGAGGATAGTCCTAACTTAACCTTTTTCTCCTGATTTTGAGTTCCCTTCTACCATTCTTCCCACATGTTTGTACCAGCAAGCATTCTTGATACTTTAATGTATGTTGCTTCTTACTATGAGCAAGATATCCTGAGTCTGCATAGCTTTCACTCCCAGGTAGCAAATTTGGTCTTAAAACAAGCCAATGTAAAGATGGTTTTGTTTGGTAGTTCAGAAGCTGCTCGTTTGCTTTTTTTTTTTTATATATATATATCTGAAGCCATCCTTTTTTGGTTTTGACTCAGTTAATTTATAGCTGTTAGGTTCTTCAGTCTGCCAAAAGTAATTTTGAATAGATGTATAAACTACTTACCTCTTCACTGTTAGTAAGGATGTTACGGCCTTTATCCTTCACCATAGTACTTTTAATTCCTGGTCCAGTATATTGTTAGTTTTTTCCCTAGCATACACTTTGTCTGTTCAACTAATTTTTTAATTCATTAAAATTCCTAATTTCTTATCCACAGCTCTTTATGACATGCATTGCATTGATTGTGTTTCTTAATAGGGAAAAATAAGGCTTATAATGATAGATGTTGTAAAAGAACTTATTAACACCACGCATGCTAACTACAACTTGAAGGACAGTGCCCGACATTCTGTTAAATCTTAGACAATATTAGGAGTTAGCATGAGATCGGACCTCATATGGAATGTAGTGATGGAAGAGGTTAGAAGTGAGGTCAGCAGAATTATTGGTTTTCTGCATAGAAACCCGCTGGGCCAGAGGTAAAATGTTTTATGAGAGGCATACCATTGTCTCGTAAGACCTCTACTGTTATACGGCCTACCAGCCCGGCGCTGTAGGTTTGGTGGAAATATTATAAACTAGAGAGAATTCAGAATCAAGCAGAATGACTGAATACTTGAAGCTCCTCTTCTAGTCATCCCCTTCCAAAGCCCATTACTAATGCTGTCCACCTCCATCCCTTTCAACACTTTCACTCTCCTTTCATTCCACTCCTCGAGTTTTGCAGATAATCATTGCTCCCTCATTTGTCTGCTCAGCTGCATAATTCACAGAGCTTTAAAACTGTTCTGCTTGACTCTGAAGTGGTCCCCTACCCCCAGGTAAAGTTCCTACCTTCTGCAAATTACAAACAGGTTGTCAGGAAGACATTTGTAATTAAATAAGCCCTTTGATTATGTTATTGTAATAAATCAGTACATATATGTGTGTGTCTGCATGTACAACTTGGAAAGTATGTGGGTGAGAGAGAATGTGTGAGCAGAGCGAATATGGCATAATAAAATGATCATTGTGTAAAATATAAATAATGAAAAATGTGATTATCTATCATATTAGTTTATAAGATTTTATGTTATACCTAGGTATTTATGACAGTGTGATGATGTAGCACTGTTGTGTATGTGGTAATAGTTCCTTTTATATTGTCACCTCTGATGTATAAAGTGGAAATAAAGAAATACTGATACCATGTACACTAAATTAACATTTAATATTGACACTTAAAATTTCCTTCTTAATAATTGTACCTCTTTGTTTCAGGAAGTTCTATGATGTGGAAAGAATACCAATTCAGTGAATATATATACAGTGGGGATCTGTCAGAGCAAAGGAACTTCACATGTTCTCGTTGTGGAAAGTGTTATCAACACAAGAAGAGTATGAAGAGACATGTTCGCTATGAATGTGGTAGAGAACCCACTTTTTGCTGTCCTTACTGTCCTCTCCGAACAAAGCACAGAAGTACTTTACGTATTCACATGCTTAATAAACACTTAAATCAAAAACAGAGAACCTTTTACTGAAGTCTGTAACTTTTGGAAGTGGTGTTGGTTGGTGAATTAATTTTAACTTCCATATCTTGTTCTCAAGATTGGCGATTAATTCATTGAACTCAGAGATAACGTGGTGTAGTTCCTGTCTGTTACAATATCTTTTTTTGTTTGCCTGAGAAACTCCAGTATGGTTTTCTAAATTAGTGGTAGAAGTGAGCATCAAATGAAAAGTACAAATCTATTAAATAAGATTGAAACAGTACCTCCGAAAAAAAAAAAAAAAAAAAAAATAGAAATGTAAACCAAAGATTCTGAGGATCATCATAAGGCTCCTCCAGTGCTAGAAGAATATGGAACTTTGACAATGAATCATTAGTGAGAGTCAGCTCCTAAACAGAGTGCCTTTGTAGTTTTATCTTATGTGTTTATATTTGTATATAACAAACAATACCTGTGATACATTTAACTAATTGAAATGTTCCTTATGATCCTGAAGTGATTAATAAAAGTTAATTATTGTTGTGATGCCTGAATGGAGTAAGAGGTTATAGATCAATAAAGACCATTATTTATAATATTGACCTAGTGCTTCTTTGGCAATGATATTTTGTAAAATTTGTAGTAAGCTGAATTATTATTGTAGATATATATTATTATTATTTGGAGAAGTAAGAATTGATACCTACTGGATTTGGAATGAGAGTATGAAAATATATATTTCACTAAAATTGATTATTTATATTTTGGAAAATGTCAATAAACATTTAAATGTATTTCTATTTCTTGGATACCGTATTGAGAATACTGTGAAGTGGATTTGAACAGAACAACTGACATCATTTAAATGGAAGATGATACTACCCTTGTTACATATTAACCTTTGTTGAAACTGTTTCTCAATTTAAAAATTATTTTATTTATTTAATGTATTTATTTATTGGTTATAAAAGGTCCCTGTGAGCTAGTGGCTCAGGGACGGACTGCCCTTTACAGTCACAGCTTGGCAGGAATGTTTTACAAATATTGATTTGCATCATAATACTCGTACATCATAATAACATGGCAAAAAAAGAAGATATTCAAAATAAACTAAACTTAGGTGGAAAAATAGGTACACGATGGTTATCGATTAATTCTCCAACATATTGTTCAAGGAAGTACCTGCATACTTCTGTTTTAAATCTGTACAAATTAGCTGTAATTTGAATTCCATCTACACAGTCTTCTGAAAATTCTAAAATAATTTGTAATCTTTTGCCAATACGAAACACTCTCCAGAAATGTATTAAATAAATATCCACTTTACTTTCCTGAGATAAGTTTTTTTTTTTTTTTTTACAGTTTCCTTTACAACTCACCGACATAAATTGTTCTTATGGCGACGATGGGATAGGAATGGGCTAGGAGTGGGAAGGAAGCGACCGTGGACTTAATTAAGATACCCCCCCGCATTTGCCTGAATTGAAAATGGGAACCCGTGGAAAAACATATTCAGGGCTGCTGACTGTGGAGTTCAAATCCACTATCTCCCGAATGCAAGCTGACAACTACGTGACCCAAACTGTGCAGCCACTCACTCTGTAACTTTAAATTTAAACTTTCCAATAATAATAATAATAATAATAATAATAATAATAATAATAATAATAATAATAATAATGATAATAATAATAATAATAATGTTCTGAACCAAAAATCTCTTAGGGTATACGGGTAGAATGGAAGATCTAGGGTAGCAGGGATGTAGTGGAAAACAAGTTAAGGAAAATTGGAACCACAATATCACAAATGATTTTACAGGTTATTAATAGTTGACCTTTATAATCCTAATACATACCGGTATTTGATTTTAAAAGTAAATCTATATATATAAAATAACTTGTCCTGACTGACTGACTGACTGACTGACTGACTGACTGACTGACTGACTGACTGACTGACTGACTGACTGACTGACTGATTCATCATCGCCGAGCCGAAACTACTGGACATAGAGAAATGAAATTTTGGGAATACATTCTTACTAACATGTAGGTGCTCGCTAAGGGAGGATTTTTGGATATTCCATCGCTAAGGGGGTGAAAAGGGGGGTTAATTTTTAAAATGAGATTATCTATATGTCAAAAACTTAAAGGTTTAGAGTAATAAAAATTGGTATTTGGTATCTCCATTAAAAATAAAGAAACACGTATTTTTTTTGTTTTCGGAAAATCCTGTGAAGGGGGGGGGGGTGACAAGGGGTTGAACACCTTTTATGAGGAAACTTATATCTCAAAAACTGAAGATGTTACATTCATAAAAATTTAAATTTGGAACCTCCCTTAAAAATAAAGAAACACGTATTTTTTTGTTTTTGGAAAATCCAAATAATGGGTGTGAAAAGGGGGATGAATTTTTAAAATGAGTGAATCTATATCTCAAAACTGCAAAAGTTTTCAGACGTAGAAATTGGTATTTAAAATCTCCTTTCAAAATAAAGAAACATGTACTTTTTTGTTTTCGGAAAATCCCAATAGGAGGGGTGAAAAGGAGTTAAAAATGGGTTGAATGCCTTTAATGAGGATACGTATATCTCAGAAACTGAAGATATTACAGACTTGAAAAAATGTATTTAGGATCTCCTTTAAAAATAAAGAAACATGTACTTTTTGTTTTTGGAAAATCAAAATAGTGGAGGGTTGAAAGGGGGGGGGGGGGATGAATTTTTAAAATGAGTGTATCTATATCTCAAAACTTTAAAAGTTTACAGATGTAAAAATTGGTACTTAGAATCTACTTTCAAAATAAAGAAATACATATTTTTTGTTTTCGGAAAATCCCAATAGGAGGGGTGAAAAGGGGTGAAAAATGGTTGAATGCCTTTAATAAGAATCCTTATATCTCAGAAACTGAAGATGTTACAGACCTGAAAATCGGTATTTGGGATCTCCTTTATAAATAAAGAAACATGTACTTTTTGCTTTTGGAAATGCCAAATAGTGGAGGGTTGAAAGGGGGGTGAATTTTTAAAATGAGTGTATCTATATCTCAAAGCTTTTAAAGTTTACAGATGTAAAAATTGGTACTTAGAATCTTCTTTCAAAATAAAAAAACACGTATTTTTTGTTTTCGGAAAATCCCATGAAAGGGGGTGAAAAGGGTGAGGGTGGAGGGGGGGGGGGAGATGTTGAACACCTTTAATGAGGAAACTTATATCTCAAAAAATGAAGATGTTACAGTCATGAAAATTTAAATTTGGAACCTCCTTTAAAAATAAAGAAACACGTATTTTTTGTTTTTGGAAAATCCAAATAATGGGGTGTGAAAAGAGGGGTGAATTTTTGAAATGAGTGTATCTATATCTCGAAACTGTAAAAGTTTACAGACGTAGAAATTGGTATTTAGAATCTCCTTTCAACATAAAGAAACACGTATTTTTTGTTTTCAGAAAATCCCAATAGGAGGGGTGAAAAGGAGTGAAAATGGGTTGAATGCCTTTAATGAAGATACTTATATCTCAGAAACTGAAGATATTACAGACCTGAAAAAAGGTATTTGGGATCTCCTTTAAAAATAAAGAAACATGTACTTTTTGTTTTTGGAAAATCCAAATGGTGGAGGGTTGAAAGGGGGGTGAATTTTTAAAATTAGTGTATCTATGTCTCAAAACTTTCAAAGTTTACAGATGTAGAAATTGGTACTTAGAATCTACTTTCAAAATAAAGAAACACGTATTTTTTGTTTTCGGAAAATCCCAATAGGAGGGGTGAAAAAATGGTTGAATACCTTTAATAAGTATCGTTATATCTCAGAAACTGATTTTACAGACCTGAAATTGGTATTTGGTATCTCCTTTATAAAGAAACATGCATTTTTTTTTTGTTTTTAGAAAATCCAAATGGGGGGGGGGGTTTATTTAAAAACGAATATATCTATATCTCAAAACTTCAAAAGTTTCCATATGTAAAAATTGGTACTTAGAATCTACTTTCAAAATAGAGAAACACGTATTTTTTGTTTTCGGAAAATCCCAATAGGAGGGGTGAAAAGTCTTGAAAAAAAGGTTGAATGCCTTTAATAAGGATCCTTATATCTCAGAAACTGAAGGTATTACAGACCTGAAAATTGGTATTTGGCACCTTCTTTAAAAATAAAGAAACACATATTTTTTGCTTTTGGAAAATCCATTTAATAGGGGTTAAACAGGAGTGACAATTTGGGGTGAATTTTTAGAAAGACTATAATATCTGCAGTATACGTCAGAAACGTAAAATGTTACAGACGTAAAAACTGGTATTTGGAATCTCCTGTTAAAGTAAAGAAACAGGTATTCTCGGAAAATCCAATGAAGGGAGGCGGGGGGGGGGGGGTGAAAAATTGAAAAATTAATTGAATTAATTGTATGATGGTAGTTACATCTAATAAAAACTAAAGTTGTTACAGACGTGAAAATTGGTATTTAGACCTTATTTAAAAATTAAACGACGCGTTTGGGGGTGGGGGTGGGGGGTGGGGCGGGGAATCATCTTTGGGGCGGGTGTGAAAAGGAGTTGAATTCGTTTCATGAGGACACGTATCTCAAAAACTGAAGATAATCGGTATTTAGAAGATCCTTTACTGTTAAAGAAAGAAATATTTTTTGCCGGAAAATTCACTTAAGTTGGGGGGGGGGGGGGAGTGTGAAAGTAAGTGAAAAAAGTTAATTATTTTTATGGGAATACTTATATCTCAAAACTGAAGGTAACACACGGGAACATTGGTATTTAGAATCTCTTTTGAACACAAAGAAACACGCCACCTTTTGAGGAGGGGGGGGGGGAGGTAAATCAACTTAACCGCGGTGGGTGAAAACGGAGGTGTGACCAATTGATTTTACTGTTCCGAATGTACTTATAAGGAGCCTTCGTGGCTCAGGCGGCAGCGCGCAGGCCTCTCACTGCTGGGTTTCGTGGTTCAAATCCCGGTCACTCCATGTGAGATTTGTGCTGGACAAAGCGGAGGCGGGACAGGTTTTTCTTCGGGTACTCCGGTTTTCCACGTCATCATTCATTCCAGCAACACTGTCCAATATAATTTCATTTCATTTGTCATTCATTAATCATTGCCCCGGAGGAGTGCGACAGGCTTCGGCAGCCGGCACAATTCCTATCCTCACCGCTAGCTAGGGGCTTATTCATTCCATTCCTGACTCGGTTGAATGACTGGAAACAGGCTGTGGATTTTCAATGTACTTATTCTGATCATAAACCGATTATTTTTAATCTTTCCTGGGTTCGTTTTCAAGAGCCACCTTTTCTTTTGGAGAACGTTCTTAGATTACAGTAGATTCTTCTGGCATATAAATAAAAATATAAACACATTTGAAATAAACGACAGGTATAAGATTGATTGCAATTGTTCACCTCTATAATAAGGTCAATAATGCACGAAAGTATGTCATTCGTATCGCCAGAAGTCCTGCGCACTTACCTACGGGCGAGAATTGTGCTGGTCATACTGTCATAAATGACAATGCAGCAGATGTAATTTACCGCCAAGTAGAGGTCTTGCATCTTGCTGTGGGGTCCAGGATAATAATAATAATAATAATAATAATAATAATAATAATAATAATAATAATAATAATAATAATAATAATAATAATAATAATAATAATGTTCTGGACCGTCGTCAAAATGTGCGGACCGTGCTGGAAACGGGTCCTGGACGGGTAATGACTACGATTGCAGTCCGGCCGCCGGTTTAGTACCGCCAAGGCACCCAAGATGACACCACGCCGGATCTCCTCAACGATTTGATCCACATTAAAAATGCTTATAGGAAAAGGTGGTAAAGATTTAGGGACCCAACTGATCGGGCGGAACACCTGGACCTAGCCCGGGAAGTACGAAATCGATTGCTGGAAAAAAGATTGAATAATGGGAGGAACGTTGCCGTAATCTCTCAGAAAACGAGTCAGATCGTGAATTTTGGCGGAATCTCTTAGAAAACAAGTCAGATCGCGAATTTCGGCGGGTTATATATAAAACGATAAGCATTCAATTATAAATTTCAGTATAATACCGTAGCGAAACACGGGTATCTTGCTAGTCTATTATACATTGATTAGAGAAAGGGAGTTTGCTAACGCACTAGTTCTAGAGCCTACAGTCACAGATCAGCGATTAAATAATTACATATATGAAGTCCGAAGTCTGAGACTGTGAAACAACACTTAGTTGCAAAATGATTTACGTTGAGTATAAGCCAGAAGTTGGCAATTAAATAATTACATTTGAAAGGACGGAAGTCTGAAACTATGCAGCAACATTTGGTTGCAAATTAATTAACACTGAGTATAAGCCATGGTTTGGCATTTAAATAATTGCAATTGAAAAGACTGAAATCTGAAACTATGCAGCAACACTTGGTTGCAAATTAATTAACACTGAGTATAAGCCATGAGTTGGCATTTAAATAATTACAATTGAAAAGCTTGAAGTCTGACTAGAAGGCAACTTACGGTTGCAAATACATTCATAGAATATCATCTCCAAGTTGCTTGATGTAAAGAATTCATTAAAACTAAACAGGTGCAGCTTTGATAATTCAATGTTATCCCAATAGAAAAGGCAGAAAGAGGAAAAGTGCCATAATAACTTGGAAAAAATATTATAATAAAATAGAAGAATCTTTGAAATGTTCTCCCAGCCATGGAGGAGAAAGGAGCTGCAAAGTCTATGATTATACAACCGCTGGCAGGAGTTTTCCTTTCAATAAAGAAGTTTCTGAAGAGTAATCAGTAGGTGTTAAGCCCATTTTCTTTTTTGTTTATTCCCCAGAATAGCTTAGTCTTCTTTGTTAACATGTGCTGTTTACCACCTTATAACCAGGGCTGGAATGAAGTCCAGACTAGTGAGGAACTGCTGGAGTAATATCTCCTTGAGCAAAGGTAGGATTCCTCAGCCGAGGTGTAGAGTGCTGGCAAACGATGAGTAATGATGTATTACATTCCGCCGGCTGAAGTGTGTGTTTGTCTTGGGTGGAACACAGCCCCTTTTATTCAAAGAGGGCAAGGCGAAGTATGTACAAAAAATAGAGCTGAAAAAAAAAAAAAAAAATTGACCATGGGAGGTCAGATAGGAAAGATGTAAGTGGAAGTTGTGCCAGACTTGGCTAGGAGAACCTACGCTCCTAAGTTGGAAGTACCTGGTCTCCCCTTTTAGTCACCTCTTCTGAAAGGCCAGGGATACGTGGATGTATTTACTGCCCCCACCCATTGGGGAGCAGAAAAGGGGCGGGATTATTTCGAACATTTGTGTACTGGTAGTGAAACGTGCAACACATTGGGATTATCCTTTCAGTTTCCTTTCCATAGGAAAGTCATTGTCAGTTGTGACAATCCAACATACCGCAGAGTGCCGGTACGGTACCGTATGTGTCTGAAGCACCTGGTACATGTTGCTTGAGGATTCACATTTTCAGCACAAGGACATATAGAATAGGGTGACCAGATGACCTCTACTCAAATGGACGACCCTTAGCCCAGAAATGTAGGGCATTTCATCGAAATGAAGGATATGTTATCCAGCAACAAACTTTTATCTTGAACACTGCCGGTACCTGTTGTCATAATGCAGGTTATTAAATGAACTACTGGTTTGTTTTAGATAGGATTAAGAAACATCATTCTGTTTTATAAACATTCACTTTCTTACCATTATGTGACATTGCTAGTTATACTGGTCTGCAGATGTGACTTTTGCCAATATTCTTGTTCAGTGCTTAATGATAAAATTCTGCGCATTCTAATGTTTCAAATTGTGCTTTACAAATAACAAACCTTTCACTGATTCAGTGTTTAAATGATAATGAATATCAGTCCGTTGGGCAGACAAGAAAACAACCTCTGTTCATTACCATTATGGCCGGATGGTGCGCAATCATCTTCGTTACAATCTTCAGGAATTTAGAATATTTGTACACAAAACTTGTTATAGGCCTACGTTTGTTGCTGGTATACGTTTTTTTAAAATTGAGAAAACCCTGTAAAGCATAATATCTTCAAATTTACGACATTTTGGCGCTTTTTCCGGACTCCCGGATTCGGGCTTGAAATGTGCAATGTTCGGAAAATGTACGACGTGTGGTCACCCCAATAAAGAACAAAATGCTCGCAGCAGTTATAAACATTAAAATATATTGCCAGGGTAATATAAAAAAAAGCTCAAAGAGGGCTACTCAGGTAAGAAAATGCAGCGGATCCAACACTATTACAAATATTTTACTACGGGTATAATGTCTTTGGTTAATATTATTTGCTAGTGGCGACGTTAGTCGCACATGCTCAGGCCGTTCATTTTGGCGACGGTGGGATAGGAAAGGGCTAGGACTCGGAAGGGAGCGACCGTGATTTAATTAAGGCCCCAGTGCCCAGCATTTGCCCAGTGTGAAAAAAGGAAAATCCAATTTTAGGGCTACCGATTGTTGGGTTCGAACCCACTATATATCCCGGATGCCCGACCTGAAAAGCGAAGTCAACTTGCTCGGTGTTATTTTTATCATCACCATCGTCGTAATTGTTGTATAGGTTTCATCATTACCAAAACCACAAGGAGCATTGTTGTTACTTTTCGGAGTTTTTGAGTAGTTAATATGAAATGTAACATTGAGAAGGCAGTGATTCCATGCCATGCTGGTATGCACATGGCCGTGTTGTTATTGTGGTGAGTGGACAATTTAAAAATAAATATGTGGACTGTGACTGTAAACTAGCTGAACATGTTTTTAGAGGCCAGGTAAGAAAAATCACACAACAGAATATATATTTTTTGCACGACTTTGTTTGTATTGCTTGAAAAGTTACTATGAATAATATAACCTCAAACTTTTAAACTGTGAACCCGAAATAATGTTAAGACGATAGATATTGTGAATACAGGGAAAAAGGAGTAGGACATTACAAGTTATTGCTATCGTTTTATTATATTTGATGGAGGAAGATTTTATATAGCGTAAATAGTCCTCTCCGCATTATTTTAATATCTAATACTTATCCATGGAAGTCATTTGTAGAATTTGATACATTCTGTCTTACTTTCATGTATTTTACAGCTATTTATTGCAAATAAAATGAACAGATAATGCGTATATTTTTAATTTCAAGGTTTGTTAAATAAGAAATTTCGATTGTGGAGATTATCGTTTTGTTATGTTAGGTTAGGCTCTCGTAAGGCTAGTAGTGATCTTTGATGGTTTAATTCCTTTCATTGACACAAGAAACACGTTAATTACATTAATGCAACATTTTTCTTTGTTTTTTTGTTCATACTTGTTGCTATTTAACACTGCGAAGATTTGAAATGCATATTATTAGCAACATAGGCTAAAATTATGACATTCATTTATTTATTGGTGATGTATTTTGTCATTTACACTGGAGTATTTTCCCGTTAGTATTAATTTGGTAATAGGATGAAGACCTGGATATATTTGTGTTTTGTCCTGTGGATTCAGTGTGTATTCTCCTACAGTTTTATTCTTGTGAAATGCATATGTAGAAGTGATGCCAGTAAACATTTATCTTATTCTTATTGTAAGAAGGGGAAGTTAGGAACTTTAGCTGAACTATAAACAAACCTAACAAGTTTGGTTAACTTGTCTATTGAAACAATTTCACATCTTAGTAGTAATAGTATGTTGCTGTGTTTTGTCATGCCAGAACTGTACTTAGACTTGTTTGATAAAAGTTTCTAGCCAGCCACACTCTCCCGTACTAACCTATTCATTCCTATGTAACAGTTTCATCTGAAATCTACCCTGATCTGTTTGTCATGTTCATGTATTGGTATCTCCAGTTGTTCATACTCCCTGCACTCTCCTTCAGAAAGCAGTTGATGAAGTCATGGGTGGCTGAAGAGTACCAGTAAGCTACAGTATTAATCTATTTGTTTTCCTGATTACATTTTGTGGAGTTGTTGTCCTCTCACCAACTTGACCTCTTATCTTTTAACTTGTCTGTGATCCTCCTACCAATATCACCTTCAACAATCTTGTGTGACATCATATTGGAACAGCTCCTTTTCTCTTTCTTTTTGCAACAGTTATTGTGTTTTACTTGATCATACAACATTATACTTTACATACAGTTTTAATGCCTATTGCATGTACCAAACAAATTATTTCCTAAGAAGTCTTCCACATTTTAATGTCTTTATTTCCAATAACTACATAGGTCGAGTCATAAGTCATAGCAACTATTTTTTTTTTTTTTTCGTGAACAGGAGACAACACGGAAAATCTAAAATATGCATTTGGATATGTTTGGTATGTACTTGCGTATGATGCCACTAGATGGTATATGTAAACAACAGAGTGGGTCTAAGCATGCCCCCAAGTTCAGTGTGTGAGTGAGAGCGTCACAAAATGGAAGTTCTTGTGTTCTTGTGTGTCATCCAGTGTGTGAGTGTAGTTTATTACAGTTCCTTTTTTTTTGTACCAATTGCACCGTGCAGTGTGAACCAGACGTCCAGATCTTTTGGACAACGCGTTAATCCTACTTGATAACGTGACAGCTCACACAGCAGCCATCGTTCAGCGTCGCTTACAATGATGGGGATGGGAGGTTCTTCCACACCCGCCTTATTCGCCTGATGTGAGCCCATGTGACTATGATCTAATCCCCAAAAGTCATGAAGCCATTACATGGACAATGATTTGCTAACAAAGAGGACATCGTAACAGCAATTCGGAGAGAGGTGTCACTCTTTAGCGATACACATGCAGCGAATGGTATTCAGCACCTGCCTCACCACTGGCAGCACACAGTGGAAGCCTTGGGTGATTATTTCGAAGGTCTGTAACCAGTGGAGACCTGTCCTTTGTACGTAGTCTTGTGTATTTGCTGTCTATACCATAATAAAACAATGTTTACCAATGGCCTATGTTGTGTCACTTTCCTACGAGAATCTCCTGAAGTCAGAATTTGTCTTCAGGCACTATGCATAAGTACATGCCCTATATTTCCAAATGCATATCTTAGATTTTCCATGTTTTCTCCTGTTCACAAGAAAAAAATAGTTGCCATGACTTATGACTCGACCCTCGTATTTCTCATGTTTCTTTGCCACATCCTTTTATTATCACATTTGTCTGGCCTTTCTCTACACTGTTTCTTAGTCTCCTATCTTTCAATGCCTCCAACTTGTCAGACAGTTTTTTATTTTTACTTATTTTTTACCTATCTGTCTTACATTGCCCCTGCACAGACAAGCCTTATGGTGAGGATGGGATAGGAGAGGATTGGGATTGGGAGGAAAGTGACTCTGGCGTTAATTGAGGTACAGCCCCAGTATTTGCCTGATGTGAAAATGGGAAACCACAGAAAACCCATCTTCAGAGCTGTCGACAGTGGAATTCAACCAACCATCTGAATGCAAGCCCACAGCTATGTGACCCAAACTGCGTGTCGAACTTGCTTAGTCAGGCATTTCTTGGACCTTTTTAAAATTCTTTCCTCAAATCACATCATCAATAACAACAAACAGTATTGTGTCCATTCTTGTATCTTCATGTGTTCTGTGTGTGTGGTGCCTCTCATGATATAAACAGTTATAAACTGTTATAAACAGTTCAGCTTCTAAACAATTCATTAATTTGTTTATATGATATAAAGGAGATCAAATATTTTACTATGTGATCGACTTGATCAATTACAACTGTATATTCTTGAAGTACAATAAAATTATTCTGGATATGGCGTCATTGGTGGGATTGGGGGTGATTCTTTTCTTGCTTGGGCTAGGTTTTCCTTTTTTTCTATCATTGGTTATTCTAGTCCGCCAGGCATACATACATACATACATACATACATACATACATACATAGGCTACATACATACATATCCCATGTCGTTCCATCTTAAGCAATCCCTGAACTTCTCTCCTTCTTCAATGCTTTCCAAAGTATGTCCTCTCTGTTGAATGTCAATCTTCACGATGTCCTTGTACCTGAGTCTTGGTCGCCCTCTTGGTCTTTTGTCTTCAAGTTTTAGATCGTACATTTATTTTGATAATTTGTTATTACCCATGCGTCGCATATGTCCATACCATCTCAGTCGCTGCACTGTTATTTTGTCCTGCAGTCTTACAACTTGAGCCTGCTTGCGGATTTCCTCATTACTGACTCTGTCCCTCCGTGTTTTGCCGATCATTCTACGGACAAATTTCATTTCTGCTGCCTGGATTCTACTAACATCTTTGTTTCTCATGGTCCATGTTTCGCAACCATAGGTCAGGATTGGTACGTAATAAGTTTCATATATGACTCTCTTACATTTTGTTGGTATTTTCTTGTTCCATATTATGTCTTTAACTATTTTGTAAAAGTTGCTACCTGCCTGAATTCTGTGGGGAATTTCCTTATCTATAGAACCAGTATCAGAGATAATACTTCCAAGATATTTGAATTGATGGTTCATCTGTAGCTGTTTCCCCTCCATTGCAATGTGTCCCATTGGTTGCCCGTATCTCTTCATGACCATAACCTCACTTTTCTCTTGGCTGAAGATGAGTCCATATTCTTTAGCAGATTCTGCCCAGGAGTTTAATTGTCCTTGAAGATCTTCTTTAGAGTCTCCCCACAAGCATATATCATCCGCGAACAATATAACTTTCATTTTCTTACCTCCAGTGGTTTGGTGAACTTTTTTCTGAATCTCGTTCATCACAGTGATGAAAAGAAGAGGAGACAGAACACCACCCTGTCTTATCCCAGATTTTATATCAAAGGTTTCAGTCATTCCTACAGGTGTTTTGACTTTACTTCGGGTATCTTCATACAAATTCTTGATCCGGTGTATCATGTCATCCTGTATTCCAATTTTCTTCAGTGCTTCCCACACCTTCTCTCTATTCACTGCATCAAATGCTTTCTTGATATCCAGAAAGGCTAACCACAAATCTCGGTCGTGTTCATAGTATTTTTCCATTAACTGACGGACTGTAAAGATTAAATCAGTTGTTGATCTCCCCTTCCTGAATCCATACTGTTCTTCGAAGAGGTTCTCCTCAATAAGGGGTCAGATTTTACGCTCTATAATTCTTTCATAAAGTTTACCAACTTGAGATGTTAAAGTGATGCCTCTATAGTTGGAACATTTCTTTCTGTCTCCTTTCTTGAAGATTGATTATTAAGATGTCGAGTCTGTATGGTCTGACACTGTGGTTACCCGGTTCGAGTCCCATTGGAGGAAGAAAAATTTCACCTTCCGAATGCTGGCCCAATTTCTAATCACTAGATCGCGTGCCAAAGGCCTGGATTCAATTCCAAACCTCTCTGCAGTGTTCTTATGGAATGAGGGCATATGACACTGTTGGTGGTGATTTGTCCATTGGATGGGGAGGTAAAGCCATGAGCAGATTCCTTGAAATTATATGACAGGAATGAGCTGTGTGTCAACACTTTGTATTACCCTCTCCCTACCTCATCCTCCTCCTCTTCCTCCTCATCATCATCCCATATCCAAATGTGCAGGTTGCCAACTGGCATCAGCCAGAAAGACCTTGACCAAGTATCTCTGGAAGCCACACAACATCAATCAGTTGATAATTCTACTACCTTAGTAACAGTATTAATGTATTTGTGTCATTTGTCAATTAGAAGTTGTATCTCACAGGTCTTATTTGATCTTGCCATGCAGTTACAACCTTTACAGAATTGTATGTACATCCATGCGAACCATATGACCTTGCCGCGGTGGGGAGGCTTGCGCGTCCCAATGAAGCAGATGGCCGAGCTGCAGGTGCAACCATATCGGATGGGTATCCGTTGAGAGACCAGACTAACGAATGGTTCATCGAAAGGGGAGTAGCAGCCTTTCGGAAGTTGCAAGGGCGGCAGTAAAATGAAATGAATTGTCGTATGGCAGTGCCGGGATATCCCAGGACGGGTTCGGCTCGTCAGTTGCAGGTCTTTCTATTTGACTCCAGTAGGCGACCTGCGCATCGTGATGAGGATGAAATGATGATGAAGACAACACATACACCCAGCCCCCGTGCCATAGGAATGAACCAATTAAGGTTAAAATCCCCGACCCGGCCGGGAATCGAACCCGGGACCCTCTGAACCTAAGGCCAGTACGCTGACCGTTCAGCCAACGAGTCGGACAGGGTGGCAGTGTAGATGATTGATTGATATGGCCTTGTAATAATACTCAACATGGCTTAGCTGTGTTGATTCTGCTACATGGCTGAAAGCAACGAGAAACTACAGCCGTAAGTAACTCCCGAGGACATGTAGCTCTCTCTGTATGAATGATGTACTGATGATGGCTTCCTTCCGGGTAAAATATTCCGGAGGTAAAATAGCCCCCCATTTGGATCTCCAGGTGGGGACTACAGGAGAGACGGGTATCATCAGGAAAATGGATACTGACATTCTGCGAGTCAAAGTGTGGAATGTTTGAAGTTTGAATCGTTGTGGTAGGTTAGAGAATCTGAAAAGGGAGATGGATAGACTAAAGTTAGATGTAGTTGGTTTAAGCGAAGTATGTTTGCAGGAAGAACAGGATTTTTTGTCAGGTGACTACAGAATTATCAACACAAAATCATGCAGGAGTTGGTTTAATAATGAGTAAGAAGATAGGGCAGCAGGTAAGCTACTACGGCCAGCATAGTGAAAGAATTATTGTCGTCAAGATACCCCCTTTACTAATTTGTCTTTTATTACTAACAATATTATTTATTTCACTTATTTCGAATTGAACTAGGAATCTTCTCCACCTACATATCAGAAATATTTTGACTTTCAAGCGCTACTTTTACTTTCAGTTTCTTAAGGACTTTAATCTCTTTGAATGACATCCATGTACCGTATTTCTACATTGTTCACTATGTGTGGGTAAATTGTTTTCTTAACACCACTACTACCTTTGATGACATACAGCTGTTAGAACTTCATAATGAGTGATAACTCTAAAGATTCTTCGGTATCCAGACTGATCTTATTAAATTGATCCTTCTACAGCAGCTAAATGCATTTATTTATGCATTTTATCCATAATCTGAAACTTTTATCACCATTGTGACCTTCCCATCATATCAATTATGCAGTACATCCAACACATTACAAGTCTCAAGATTCTTGGACATCCTAATTGATCATCTTCAGCTCTTCCTTCAGCGACAGCTAAGTGCATTAATTTATGCATTATCTGAAACTTTTATCACAATTGTGACTATTTCTTCTTCATCTGTATAGTGTCAAATCCACTCTGTTTTTACGACTTTTTTTTACAATTTCTCTGGACTATTTGATACATTGTGCAACTCGTGCTTTTTGGCTGATAATGGGTCGAAACTAGTCTGTTTATATAAAATAAGAGTTTTGTCTGTACATTGCTTAGAATTTCAAAAGGATGGTGTTTCTGTATTGGTCATATCCTCAGTAACATGGAAATAAACTTTTTACTTTTCCGTAATTTTTGTCTGTCTGTCTGTCTGTATGTATGTATGTATGTATGTATGTATGTATGTATGTATGTATGTATGTATGTATGTATGTATGTACACGCATCACGAGAAAGCGGCTGAAGAGAATTTAATGAAAATTGGTATGCGAAGTCGGGGAATGAGCCAATACAATGTGGGCTATAAATCATTTTACTCATGCTGAGTGAAATGGTAGTTTAGAGGAAGGCCTAAAATTTAATTCCCAAATACTTATATTACTAGTAGTTCTATAGATAAATACTACGTAATTTAAGTTATATAGAATTAAATCCTCATCTACGAACCATGTGACCTTGCCGCGGTGGGGAGGCTTGCGTGTCCCAATGATGCAGATAGCCGAGCCGCAGGTGCAACCATAATCGGATGGGTATCTGTTGAGAGACCAGACTAACGAATGGTTCATCGAAAGGGGGGTAGCAGCCTTTCGGTAGTTGCAAGGGCGGCAGTCTAGATGATTGACTGATACGGCCTTGTAATAATACTCAATATGGCTTAGCTGTGTTGATACTGCTACACGGCTGAAAGCAACGGGAAAATACAGCCGTAACCACCTCCCGAGCACATGCAGCTCTCTCTGTATGAATGATGTACTGATGATGGCTTCCTCCCGGGTAAAATATTCCAGAGGTAAACTAGTCCCCCATTCGGATCTCCGGGTGGGGACTACACGAGAGGGGGCGATCATCAGGAAGATGGATACTGACATTCTGCGAGTCGGAGCGTGGAATGTTAGAAGTTTGAATCGTTGTGGTAGGTTAGAGAATCTGAAAAGGGAGATGGATAGGCTAAAGTTAGATGTAGTTGGTATAAGTGAAGTACGTTGGCAGGAAGAACAGGATTTTTGGTCAGGCGATTACCGAATTATCAACAGGAAATCAAACAGGGGTAATGCAGGAGTTGGTTTAATAATGAATAAGAAAATAGGGCAGCGGATAAGCTACTACGACCAGCATAGTGAAAGAATTATTGTCGCCAAGATAGACACCAAACCAATGCCCACCACAATAGTGCAGGTCTATATGCCTACTAGTTCAGCGGATGATGAAGAAATTGAAAGAATATATGAGGAGATAGAAGATTTAATACAATATGTCAAAGGTGACGAGAATCTAATTGTGATGGGAGACTGGAACGCAGTGGTAGGCCAAGGAAGAGAAGGTAGCACAGTAGGAGAATTTGGATTGGGACAAAGGAACGAAAGAGGAAGTCGGCTGGTTGAATTCTGCACTGACCATAATTTAGTCCTCGCCAATACTTGGTTCAAACACCACAAACGACGGCTGTATACGTGGACGAGACCTGGAGACACTGGAAGGTATCAAATAGACTTCATTATGATTAGGCAGAGATTCAGAAACCAGGTGTTGGATTGCAAAACTTTCCCAGGAGCAGACGTGGACTCTGACCACAACTTGTTGGTCATGAAATGCCATCTGAAGTTGAAGAAATTGAAGAAAGGAAAGAATGCAAAAAGATGGGATCTAGACAAGTTGAAAGAAAAGAGTGTGAGGGATTGTTTCAAGGAACATGTTGCACAAGGACTAAATGAAAAGGCCGAAGGAAACACAGTAGAGGAAGAGTGGAGAGTCATGAAAAATGAAGTCAGTAGGTCTGCTGAAGAAATGTTAGGAAGGAAGAAAAGATCAACTAAGAATCAGTGGATAACTCAGGAGATACTAGACCTGATTGATGAACGACGAAAATACAAGAATGCTAGAAATGAAGAGGGCAGAAAAGAATACAGGCGATTAAAGAATGAAGTGGATAGAAAGTGCAAGGTAGCTAAGGAAGAATGGCTGAAGGAGAAGTGCAAGGATGTCGAAGGCTGTATGGTCCTGGGAAAGGTAGATGCTGCATACAGGAAAATCAAGGAAACCTTTGGAGAAAGGAAATCTAGGTGCATGAATATTAAGAGCTCAGATGGAAAGCCACTTCTAGGGAAAGAAGACAAAGCAGAAAGATGGCAGGAGCATATCCAACAGTTGTATCAAGGTAACGATGTAGATAATTTCGTTCTGGAACATGAAGAGGCTGTTGATGCTGATGAAATGGGAGACCCAATTTTGAGGTCAGAGTTTGACAGAGCTGTGAGTGACCTAAATAGGAACAAGGCACCTGGAATTGATGATATTCCCTCTGAATTACTGACTGCCTTAGGAGAAACCAGCATGGTAAGGTTATTTCATTTAGTGTGCAAGATGTATGTGACAGGAGATGTCCCATCCGATTTTCGGAAGAATGTTGTTATACCTATTCCCAAGAAAGCCGGTGCTGACAGGTGTGAAAACTACCGCACTATTAGTTTAGTATCTCATGCCTGCAAAATTTTAACACGTATTATTTACAGAAGAATGGAAAAACAAGTTGAAGCTGAGTTGGGGGAAGATCAATTTGGCTTCAGAAGAAATGTAGGAACACGTGAAGCAATCCTGACTTTACGTCTGATCTTAGAGGATCGAATCAAGAAGGACAAGCCCACGTACATGGCATTCGTAGATCTAGAAAAGGCATTCGATAATGTTGATTGGACCAGGCTATTTATGATTCTGAAGATGATAGGAATCAGATACCGAGAACGAAGGATTATCTACAACCTGTATAAAAATCAGTCTGCAGTGATAAGAATCGAGGGCTTTGAAAAAGAAGCAGCAATCCAGAAAGGAGTGAGGCAAGGCTGCAGTTTGTCCCTTCTCCTTTTCAATGTTTACATAGAACAGGCAGTAAAGGAAATCAAAGAGAAATTTGGAAAGGGAATCACAGTCCAAGGAGAGGAAATCAAAACCTTGAGATTTGCGGATGATATTGTTATTTTATCTGAGACTGCAGAAGATCTCGAGAAGTTGCTGAATGGTATGGATGAAGTCTTAGGTAAGGAGTACAAGATGAAAATAAATAAGTCCAAAACAAAAGTAATGGAGTGCAGTCGAACGAAGGCAGGTGATGTAGGAAATATCAGATTAGGAAACGAAGTCTTAAAGGAAGTAGATGAATATTGTTACTTGGGTAGTAAAATAACCAACGATGGCAGAAGTAAGGAGGACATAAAATGCAGACTAGCACAAGCAAGGAAAAACTTTCTTAAGAAAAGAAATTTGCTCACTTCAAACATTGATATCGGAATTAGAAAGATGTTTTTGAAGACTTTTGTGTGGAGCGTGGCATTGTATGGAAGTGAAACATGGACGATAACTAGCTCAGAAAGAAAGAGAATAGAAGCTTTTGAAATGTGGTGTTACAGAAGAATGCTGAAGGTGAGATGGATAGATCGAATCACGAATGAAGAGATACTGAATCGAATTGGTGAGAGGAGATCGATTTGGCTAAATTTGACGAGAAGAAGAGATAGAATGATAGGACACATCTTAAGACACCCAGGACTTGTTCAGTTGGTTTTTGAAGGAAGTGTAGGTGGCAAGAACGGTAGGGGTAGACCAAGGTATGAATATGACAAACAGATTAGAGCAGATGTAGGATGCAATAGTTACGTAGAAATGAAAAGGTTAGCACAGGATAGGGTGGCATGGAGGGCTGCATCAAACCAGTCTATGGACTGATGACTCAAACAACAACAACAACAGAATTAAATTTCCGATCATTTATGTCATACATTGTTACCGTACCAACTTTGATAACACAGATATTCATGAATTTGTATTTTTGTTGCCGAGTCCATATCAACGCCGAGCCACGAGAAAATGGGTTAACAGAATTTTATGAAAGTCGGTATATAGAGTTGGGGAATAAGAAACTACAGTCAAAGTTATAAACAATTGTATTCGCCCTGTATGAAATTGTAGTTTAGGGGAAGGCACCTAAAATTTAATTTTTAAATACCTATGTTATTGGTCCTATCGAAAAATACTACATAACAAAAGTTATAGAGAATATTCCGACCATTTACGTTTTATTCAATTTTACCATACTGACTATGATAAGAGCGGTATTTCAGAGTCGGAAGAAAACTAAATCTGAAGGCCTACAATATAGAAAACTTTCTTCTTTAGCATGTCATTCCTCTGGTTCATGCATTTTCTGATATTGTACTGGTGGTACGTAACTCATTGGTTCATCATAGTATTCCAGCTATTCGATCCCTACTCTGACATGCTGTTTTGAATGAGCAGTGTGCATTCTTAAGGCAGAGGCTCACGTAGTAGTAGTAGTAGTAGTAGTAGTAGTAGTAGTATGACCTGGTCTAGAATTACAATTTAGGCATATTCCAAATTATAGCAGCACAATTCACGAAATAACTCAAAATTCAACCCTGAAAAGAGCCGTTTCTTAAGAAGAGCTTCTTCCTCTTCACTTTTATTAAATTCTACATTCATTTTATTCAAAATTAGTAGTGAAGAGGGGGTCTCCCCTCTGGCTTGGAGGAAAAAATTGCCTCCAAGTCAGATAGATTTTTCTGCTGCCAGTGTACTGAATTGAGATTTTCCGACTCATTGGGTACTCCTAGGAAACAGTAAAAGGGCATGGTTTTTGCCCTGGGACTCCCCACTATTCGTTCCCCCCTTTCCCCCCAAAAGACTAAGAGTGTTTACGGATCATGGCTGTCTGCAGCCTGCTAATTCCAGCTCTGGAACTTTGGACTGTTAGATCGGCAGCGTAGTACTGTTAGTTAAAAGTGAGAAAATGTGTGGTATTTCATTTGATCAAGTATTTCATGTGAAATCATTGCTTTTACTCGCGCCATTCCTACTGACATAATTGTAATGACCTATGTTCATTTCAGTTGGGAAGACCACTAAGACAGTCTTTCTGAGAATGTAAAAAGGCAGGTGGAGAGTGAGTGTGTGCCATTATAATGCAATTCCCCAACCTGATTGTGACTGATGGTAGGCAAGCAGGCCTACGATTACAATGAAAATTCTCTAACGCAGTCTTCATATGAGAAAAGACGTTTCGTGATTTCTCCGTCGCGTTTCTTGGGTAACGTTATGAGCTATGGAATTTAATACAGTCTTGCTCACAATGTGTACACTACCTAACCTACAATTCTGTATACAATATAGAATTCCGTAGTGAAGCACGGATACATCAGCTAGTACCTAATAAATGCCAGGCTGAGTGGCTCAGACGGTTGAGGCGCTGGCCTTCTGACTCCAACGTGGCAGGTTCGATCCTGGCTCAGTCTGGTGGTATTTGAAGGTGCTCAGATACGTCAGCCTCGTGTCAGTAGATTTACTGGCATGTAAAAGAACTCCTGCGAGACTAAATTCCAGCACCTTGGCATCTCCAAAAACCATAAAAGTAGTTAGTGGGACATAAAGCAAATAACATTATTATTGTTGCCTAATAAAGGTTTCTTCTGTAACCTACTTTACTTGAATTTGTATTGAAAAGGTGGAACTATTGAACTTTTAATTATAATGGAAGAGTCATGAAAAATGAAGTCAGTAGGGCTGCTGAAAAAATGTTCGGAAGGAAGAAGAGATCAGCTAAGAATCAGTGGATAATTCATGAGATACTAGACGTGATAGATGAAAGACGAAAATACAAGAATGCTAAAAATGAAGAGGGCAGAAAAGAATATAGGCGATTAAAAGAATGAAGTGGATAGAAAGTGCAATTTAGCTAAAGAAGAATGGCTGAAGGAGAAGTGCAAGAATGTTGAAGGTTGTATGGTCCTAGGAAAGGTAGATGCTGCATACAGGAAAATCAAGGAAACCTTTGGAGAAAGGAAACCTAGTTGTATGAATATTAAGAGCTCAGATGGAAAGCCACTTCTAGGGAAAGAAGACATAGCAGAAAGATGGCAAGAACATATCCAACAGTTGTATCAAGGTAAAGATGTTGATGATTTGGTTCTGAAACAAGAAGAGGCTGTTGATGTTGATGAAATGGGAGACCCAATTTTGATGTCAGAATTTGACAGAGCTGTGAGAGACCTAAATAGGAACAAGGCACCTGGAATTGGTGACATTCCTTCTGAATTACTGAGTGCCTTAGGAGAAACCAACTTGGCAAGGTTATTCCACTTAGTGTGTAAGATGTATGAGACAGGTGAAGTGCCATCCAATTTTCAGCAGAAAGTTGTTATACCTATTCCCAAGAAAGCCGGTGTTGACAAGTGTGAAAACATCTGCACCATTAGTTTAGTGTCTCGTGCCTGCAAAATTTTAACACTCATTATTTACAGAAGAGTGGAAAGACAAGTTGAAGCTGAGTTGGGAGAAGATCAGTTTGGCTTCAGAAGAAATGTAGGAGCACGTGAAGCAATCCTGACTATGTCTGATCTTAGAGGATCATTTTAAGAAGGACAATCACAAAGAATGGGTACCGTCCACCTAATCAATACTTTATTATATTTTGTTACTATGTAGTACTGGTTTCAACTTTCACAGAGGTCATCCTCAGTTGGTCATAAGATCTAAAGCTAACTTAACATATAATTTAAAAACATTACTAAATCTAATGAAGAATGTCACATGATACGAGTGATAACATTAAAATGTACAATAGATCAAATATACAATGATATAATGTGTCCTCTGGTTTAAAAAACAAGTGTTGATATTCTATGACATGTATATGTTACATAAAATTCTGGTGTACTGTTCGTGATTAACAGATAATTGGGTGAAATACAATTCCTACACTTAAAATGTTTATAGCATTCTTGAGGTACACTTTGAAGTTTAATTCATATTGGTGAATCGTTGCATACGTTCATTGGTATCTTTGTACTAAGCATTCTAGAATATTCCAAGATATGGATGTGATATAAACTAATAACACATAGTACATTAAAATGTGATATTTTGTAACATAAAACATTCACAGTATTCTTGCGATACGCTTTTGAGTTATATTAATGTTGGTAAAGCATTATATGCGTTCACAGGTATGTTTGTACCAAGCATTCTAGAATGTTCAACGATGTGAATTGTTTATTTTGTGAGTTCATATAGTAGAGAATGTTGGATGATTTACATCAAAATATTGTAGTTTGTCATTAGTTTCTTTGGTACTAATGTTGTTATAAGATATTGAGTAGGTGCAGATGCTCCCTCTTTGTAGTTTTGTTGTTGGACATGCTAGTAATATAGTGCTGTTGACTGGTCGAATGTGTACAGTTAGGGAGCACGTCGTGCACTGCTTCATGTGCTGCTAGATTATAATTAAGAAGGACAAGCCCATGTACATGGCATTCGTAGACCTAGAAAAGGCACTCGATAAAGTTGATTGGACCAAGCTATTTATGATTCTGAAGGTGATTGGCATCAGATATTGAGAACAAAGAATTATCTATAATCTCTATAAAAATCAGTCTGCAGTGATAAGAATCGAGGGCTTTGAAAAAGAAGCAGCAAACCAGAAAGGAGTGAGGCAAGGCTGTAGTCTGTCCTCCCTCCTTTTCATTGTTTACATAGAACTGGCAGTCAAAGGAAATCAAAGAGGAATTTGGAAAGGGAATCACAATCCGGGGAGAGGAAATCAAAACCTTGAGATTTGCCGATGATATTGTTATCTGAGACTGCAGAAGATCTCGAGAAGTAGCTGAAGGGTATGGATGAAGTCTTGGGTAAGGAGTACAAGATGAAAATAAATAAGTCCAAAACAAAAGTAATGGAGTGCAGTCAAACGAAGGCAGGTGATGCAGGTAATATTCGATTAGAAAATAAAGTCTTAAAGGAAGTAGATGAATATTGTTACTTGGGTAGTAAAATAACTGACGATGGCAGAAGTAAGGAGGACATAAAATGCAGACTAGCACAAGCAAGGAAGAGCTTTCTTAAGAAAAGAAATTTGCTCACTTCAAACATTGATATCGGAATTAGAAAGATGTTTCTGAAGACTTACATCTGGAGCGTGGCATTGTTTGGAAGTGAAACATGGACGATAACTAGCTCAGAATAGAATAGAAGCTTTTGAAATGTGTTACAGAAGGATGCTTAAGGTAAGATGGATAGATCAAAACACAAATGAGGAGATACTGAATCGAATTGGTGAGAGGAGACGATTTGGCTAAATTTGACGAGAAGAAGAGATAGAATGATAGGACTCATTTTAAGACACCCAAGACTTGTTCAGTTGGTTTTTGAAGGAAGTGTAGGTGGTAAGAATGGTAGGGGTAGACCACGGTATGAATATGACAAGCAGATTTTTTATATTTTTTTTATTATTGCAGATTAGGACAGATGTAGGATGCAATAGTTATGTAAAAATGAAAAGGTTAGCACATGATAGGGTGGCATGAAGAGCTGCATCAAACCAGTATATAGACTGATGACTCAAACAACAACAACATGTACACCTTTTGTAGACGGTTGTGTTGAACACAACGGTCCCTATATATAACAATCATCCTTTTTCTTTAACCCTTAGCTACTATCACGGATTTCTTGACATTAACACCATCCTCAGGTCTAGTATGACCCGAAATATTTCACTGTGTAAATCCCAAAAACAAATAGCAGAAGTATTGAAGTACTCTACGATTGTTGAAATATGGGTCCTAATATTTCTTTCATGTTATAAAAGACTGACCACCTTCCCTTGAAGTAAATACGTGAGAAAATACCCTCAGATTTTTTAAATTGTGAAGTTGCAGCACTTCTTTAAAGTTGTCTTCACATGAAGCCGTGAAACCACTCCATGTAATAATGCACTTTCTCTATAATTCAGACATACAAAAACATTATTTACATGACACATGAACAGTACAAAAGATCTTTCAAAAAAATTGCGGTCATCCAGTACAGTGAAACCCAAACCGTCAAAGAATTAGAAGAAAAAGAAACCGCTCCAGAGATATTGAGTCTCTTAATACAGTATGTTCCTACCTGTGCCATCTGTTTTCCATAGCCCTTTCACATCTCCATGCCCTGACTTAAAAGTTCCAGATAGATAGAGCAAACCCAGCAAAGCTTTTATCTCAAGAAGGTCGGTATGCTTGACAAATGAAGCTGTACCTCCATAATTTGAGCACTGTTCTGGTATTTTGGCATTTCTATTGGTGACAATCATATTCAGCATGTCCTCATCAAAAAGCAGTTGCCAAAAATTTACAGGTTCATTAGACTGAACTGTCTTTGCTTCCTCTCTGAGCTGAAGCAATTTTACCTTGATTATTATGCTGTTTAATGTTTGAATTGCAGGGAGGCAGGGTGCTCCATTTGAAATGATTTTTACCTAAACATTTTTCCCTCTGGCAGATCTAACAACTTTTGACACAGGACGTATCTCTGATTCAGAATCCTGTTCATCGGCCTGTTCAGGGCATATAGGAGGAGTTTGTTGTCCTGGAAGATCTTCACTCTGGCGAGAATTACTGGGTCCTGGGAGTAACTGTGATATCTCATCAGCAATTCAGCATCTTCATCCTGTATTTCTTGTTCACTCTCAGTATCATGTTCAGTAAACACACTTTCACCATGACTAAGATCGTCTAAGTCTTCAACATTAAGCCACTCACTAATCTACTTCCAAATCACTCATTGCACATACATTTGGTTTAAGATCCTATTAGAAAATTAATTAACAAGTATGTTAACACTATCCTTGGGTCACAAAGGAAACTATCAAAGAGGAATACCTAGGGCCACAACAGTCTGGAAGTAAACTGCACAAAAATATAACACCACGAAAGTCGATCGGGTCATTGTTGACCCGACAGTAGTAGTTGAGGTTTAACCTTTGGGCGTTAAAACATTATTCACTGTATAAAATATTCTTTAGTTGAAGTGTCATTTTCACATTACCATATGTAAACTCAGCAGCACAACTGATCATCTCACAAGGCACATATGCAGTACAGCTCAACTTATCATACTGGCTCTTTTCTGGTTCTGTGACATCAGAAATATAATGCTGTCTAATGGCACCAAGTACTTTGCTGGAAACATTTTTACTGTGATATGCTATAAAATATCCTGCACAGAGAAATTTTTACAGAGCTCATCAGTTATCACTGTTTCATTTGACCAAGCCATGTATAGGCATAGACAAAAGGTGTGCTTAAAATGCTCCTTTTGTTTATATTATTAGTATTTTCTCTTGGCCCTTCCATCCCCTTAGGTTTGTTCCCAACCAACACATTACTCATGTAAATCCTGATTTTTCATACCAGTTTTGTTGCCCGAATTGTCAAGTTCCAATATATTAGATTTTTTTTCCCTCCTTTAATTCAACCAAATTGTCAATGTAAGTCAAACTGCTTCTAAAATTTCTTCCCAACTGACAAATCCTATGCTGACGATTTGATCTTAATGGCAGATTGTGCCGAAAGCCTGCGGTCTAATATCTTGGAACTTGATAATAGGTGCAGTGAGTATGGTATGAAAAATTAGCCTTTCCAAAACTAGGCCTAAGTTGATATCAGTAGAATTGAATATCAGATTGGGGATACAAAGCTGGAGCATGTAGATAATTTCAAATATTTAAGATGTGTGTTCTCCCACGATATATATTTATTGAGAAACTCAACTACTTTCCAGATATTACAGTAAGTGAGGTTGAATCAACGTGCAGTAAAGATAATGAAGTGGGTTCGCTGTTGCGATCTACAGTATTCTTTATAAAGGAAGTCATCTCCCTGATGAAACTTTTTTACACTGGTCTGTTTTTAGACCAACTTTGCTTTATGAGAGTGAAAGCTTGGTCCATTAAGTGTTGCTGCTTCCAGGCCATACGTCAGTATAGGTACTAGATATATTTTGTACAAGCTGATCTTGGAAACTAACAGAAATGTTTCATCCCAAAGTATTTGACATACAGCGTGATAGAATTTGGAAGCTTTCTGTATTCTGTTACTAATCTCTTGATGTATGGTATTGTCTGATGACAGAACACTACCTAATACTGGAAGTTGTCTACAATATCCATCTCCAATTCTTAGATGAACAGTTTACTCATCACCAAGCCAACTGTCTTCGTTTTGCTGATTTTGAGACCAAAGGTTGTAAAGGCTTCATGCCAGAGATCTAGTCTAGTTTGTACTTCCTTTTCTGTCTCACCCCATACCATTACATCATCAGCAAAAACCAGGGCATTACTTGTCGGATCCTTTCTCTTAACCGCTTTTAAAACTTCATCCATTTTGATTATGAAGAGAAGTGGTGAAAGACAACTTCCCTGCTGGACTCCACTCTTCGTTTCAAACCAACCTGACCTTCCATCCTGGACCTGACACAACACTTGGTTTCATCATATAATCGTTGTACTCGTGCTATGATCTCATCAGGCACTTTCTTATGTCTCAAACATTCCCATATATGCCTGCGTGGTACATGGTCATATGCTTTCTCGATGTCCAGATAAACAGTTATAAGTGTTTTACCTTTGTCTCAATACTTCTCATAGAGCATTCTGGTGGCAAAAATGAGGTCTGTAGTTGATCTATGAGGTCTAAATCCGTGTTGTTCCTCCTCAAGTGTAGGTTCAACATATTTTCTAATCCTGCTCTCAAGGATGGATTCGTAGATTTTGAGGCCATGTGACAGCAGAGTTATACCTCTGTAGTTGGTAAATTTCTTTCTATCACCTTTTTTCAACAGTGGGATGATGACTCCTTCCTTCCAGTCATTGGGTATTAAATTCTCTTTCCAGATTCTATTTAGTACCCTGTACATCCACGGTTGTCCTACCTCTCCTAGTGCTTTGATCATCTCAACACTTAATTCATCTGATCCAGTTGATGTGTTGTTTTTCAGCTTAGATATTGCTGTCTCTACTTCCAACCATGTCAGATTAGTGGTATTTGTGCTGCCAAAATCATAAGGTTCGTCGTCTAATGGGGTGACATTTTCATAACAGTTCAGCAAAGTTTCAAAGTGCCTTTGGAACTCCTGTAACATTTTGGTCTTATCCCTAGTCACCTCACCATTAGGAAGTTCTACAGATTGGATAGATTCATTTTGAGTTCTTCTATTCTTAACAGTACTGTATAACAGTTTTTTATTTCACGTGTAATTTTTTCTTTCAGTAAAGTGACAGCTTCTCCTCTATTTCATGTTGATCTCCCTGCGTTCTTGCTTGATATAAGGATCTTCTTGCACGGTTTCTGTCATTGATAGCCTTTTTAATATCATCATTCCACCAGGCAGTTTCTTTAGGTTTTCTTATTTGACTCTGTCGTCCACATACTTTTTCTGCTGTACCAACCACAACCTTCTTTAGAGTATCCCATTCTTCATCTACCAATTTCAGTTCTTCTCTTGGCAACAACCTGCGGACACCTTCCCTGAATTCTTCCTTTACACTTGGCTCGGTTAGTTGCCAAGTTTTTATTTTTGGGACTCTTTTGTTACAGACTTTGGGAGGTCTTTCCTCTGCAATAACTGCAACCAACAGTCTATGGTCTCCACCAAGGTCTTCACTTGGAATGACCTGAACATCATTGACATTTTTCCATACATTTTGATCTATCAGAATATAATCTATTATTGTACTCACTATTAGGTTGTTTCTCATGCATAGATCAAGCATATATTCTCCCTCTTCATTTCTGTTTCCCATTCCATGAGGGCCCAGTATGGATTCATATCCTGTTTGTTGTGAGCCAACTTGTGAATTAAAATCACCCATTACAATTAGATTGCCATACTCAGTATGTTCTTCCAAGTTATTAAGGAAGTTGGCCTTTTCCTCTTTTGAGCATCCTACCTGTGGAGCATAGACTTGGATCACATTGTACTTTTTCCCTCCTAAGTTCACAGATAACTTAATTATCCTTTCACTAACAAACTCAACTTCACTACAAGCATCTGTGTCTTTATGTATTAAAAATCCTATTCCATTCTTAGACTCTACTTCATTTCCAGACCAGTAGAGACTACAGTCCAATCTGATATTCATTTTCCCAGTTTTCTTCCACTTTGTTTCACTCAGGCCCATGATCAGAAGTTTCCTCCTTTCCATGAGGTTGACCAGCTCTTCAGTTTTGTTTGTCAATGTCAGGATATGTAATATTTCCACTCTGATACTTTGTCTTCGTTTGGTTTGGGTAGTTGGTGCAACATCAGGCTGTAAACCGTCATTCGCACCAAACTGATGTCGTCGTCATGAATTCCTACATCCGAGGCTCGTATTATTCTTGAAAGCAACTTCTTCAGTAATCCCTCTGTTGACCTGCTGAGCCTAACACAGACAGAGATTTTCTGTCAGCGTTTTTTCCTGTAGCCTTTGGTGTCCAGTCACCTCAACCTACAAGGCAGCAGGTTGTACTCATATTAATCCCTGAATACAGGGCTACCTCTTCCGCCATCTTCACCGTACCAAAGTCCACCTTCTCTGCTGTAGAAGTCGTTGAGGTTGTACTACAACCTTACTACAACCCCTAAATGCGCTCATAACCATGTGCAGAGATCTGTACTCTTTATTTACAATTACATTTACATGATTAACCCAATGAAAATCTTTCCTTGTATTAACACGGCTCTCAATTTAGAAAGACTTCGGAAAATAGTATACGACAGGAAGAAATGGCGCACTTTGGTCTGTGGGGTCACGGAGAGTCGAAAGCGACTAAACGACTAACAACAACAACAACAACAACAACAACTTACAGTGATCCCCATGGGGAACTTTCACCCCATCAATGCAGTAATTAAAACTGAAAAGACTTTTCCTTTTAGTGAAATTTACGACTTGACTTTTAACCCTGTTTAATTATAATACCATTGCCTGCCGTCCATCTCACAACACTGTCGAGGTTTTGTTTCTTGGCAGGTGCCAACAATCTTGTAACTTATTTATTACTCTATGCAGAATATCATCATTTTTCAAAAAGCCTTAGAATAGGTTCTTTCTTTTTCAAAGAAAGTTAGACAGAGCTAAACATTCAATCTCCTTTTGTTCACTGTTGACGCTGAATTACTTTCTGAAAGGCATGCATTTGGTTGTTGTAAATACATACATACATATTCATCATAGACTGTTATGCCTTTCAGCGTTTAGTCTGCCAGCCTCTGTGTACTGTGTATTTATTAACTGCTGCCACAATCCTCTATTTGTAACTCATTCTGTGGCCTCGTTTAATTCTATACCTCTTATCTTTAAATCATTAGAAACAACCATCATCATCATCTTGGTTTCCCTCTTACCCTTCATAACAGAGTCCATTATTCTTCTAGGTAACCCATCCTACTCCATTCGCCTGAAGTGAACCCTCCACCAAAGCCAGTTTATGCGTACACCTTTAGCCATTGAGTTCATTCCTAACTCTTCCTTTATATTCTCACTCCAAGTACCTCCTGCCATTGTTCTCACTTTTTGTACCTGTACTTTGTGTGTATTTTAATCTTGAACTAATAACACGGTTGAAGATGTTTTCAAAAGAAAACAAAACATGTACCATTTTTAATTAGATTAATTTTCTTTTAATGTAAAAATAATTGGGGATTATTAAAGCTGTGGAAAGGTGGAATTTTATAACTTGTTAGTTGAGTCTTTTACGTAAGTGGTATGTTCCGAGCTGTCAGTGAAGAGATGGTGTGGTATGACACTAGTAGACAAATAAGTTTCAATGGATTTTTGAAAAGTAGGAAAGATCACAATATGAAGATAAAGTTGGAATTCAAGAGGACAAATTGGGGCAAATATTCATTTATAG
The DNA here is from genome assembly GCF_040414725.1 of Anabrus simplex. Classification (NCBI taxonomy): domain Eukaryota; kingdom Metazoa; phylum Arthropoda; class Insecta; order Orthoptera; family Tettigoniidae; genus Anabrus; species Anabrus simplex. The sequence goes on from NC_090265.1 coordinate 669,528,774, forward strand.
GAAGGGGAGTTAGGGATTAAAGTAATTTACCAAGGGAGATGTTCAATAAATTTCCAAATTCTTTGCAATTAAAGAAGAGAATTGATAAACAACAGATAGGGAATCTGCCACCTGCGCGACTGCCCTAAATGTAGATCAGTGGTGATTTGATTGATTGATTGATTGATTAATTGATAGATTGATTGATTGATTGATTGATTGATTGATTGATACCATCCACTGCTCTCTAGTTGTTAACATAGGCTATACCGAGCTCGATACCTGCAGCACTTTAAGTGCGGCCAATACCCAGTATTTAGGAGATAGTGGGTTCGAACCCCACTGTCAACCACCCTGAAGGTGGTTTTCCATGGTTTCCCGTTTTCACACCAGGAAAATGCTGGGGGCTGTATCTTAATTATGGCCACAGCCTCTTCCTTCCCACTCCTAGCCGTTTCCTCTCCCATCGTCACCATAAAACCTGTTTATGTCGGTGCGACATGAAGCAACTTGTATAAAACCATAAGCCATAATATTTTTGACGATCTACAATTAGCTACCCTTATTGTTCTGAATGACATCATTTCTCCAGATAGTTTGTTGTGTACTTTCTGTATAACAGTCTAATGTTGTATTACACGGTGCATACTAAAAATCTCTTCCTGACGATCACACGCGCGCGCGCGCGCGCGCGCACACACACACACGCTCTCTCTCTCTCTCTCCAAAGCAAAGTTTAGCCATCTCTATACAACCCTCAAAATGCCATTAGAGGAATGGAAGGTAAAGGTTTCTGCTATTATAATTTTGATTTTAAGTGGGGATAGGGAGGTCAGTTCTGTGTCCAGCCTCCTTTGTCCCCATGATTTAACCTGATATTCATTTGTGATGTTGGCTGAGTGAATCTCAGCGCCTTGTTCCTTTTCAGCAGTGGGAAAATTGTTTTTAAAATTTGCGACTTTCTAATTCGGAATCGAACCCAAGTCGTTCTGGGTGAACTGCCTCAACCAGGTAGCCCTTACCATGTGCTGGGGCTGTACTTTAGTTAAATAGTTAAGGCCATGGCCACTACCTTCCTGTTTAGCCCTCTCTGCAACAACGTGAAAGGCATTTTCGACAAGTTACAGTGGTGCAGTTCGAAATAAACTTGGGGTCTTCCAGACGCTTGTCTAAAACAACAGTTTTTTGAACCTTGCTTTGTTATGATATGGAGAATGTTTTCATGGCATTTTCATAAACCACACATTCATGTGGAATGTGCTGTGAACCAATATGGTTATGAAACCACCACCCTTGGCTTAAACGAGAAATCAAATTTATGTATAGGAAGAAATCCTTCCTTAATCGGGAACTTTACCTAGCGCACCTTTCTGCATCAATAAACTTAGTACCATTAGAATGGGATTCCGTGCAAAAATACAGCAGAGATAAAATAGAGAGTCTAATACATAAGAAACAGGCAACATTGAATAAGAAGTTAGAAAACCTAAAAAACAATTCCTCAACAAATCAAAATAAGCCACAACCTAATACATGTTTCAATTGTAAAAAACTTCTACCCCCTGTCAAGAACTTATCAAACACATCTTTTACAGAACAAGAACTACAAATATTAGGCAAAGGGCCAAATCGCAATTGGTATAATTTCAAGAACAGACAGGAGTTAATTCAAACTTTGGCAGAAACAGAAACGGCCATACAAACCCTTCCAGTCAACATTCAAAATGACATTCGACATGAAGCAAAGAAAAAAAATTCCTTCTGTAATTAAATGTTTTCTGACTAATTCTACTAATACTAAGATTGAGAAAAATCTTCAACGTAAAATTAAACAAAATGATGTAATTATAACGAAAGCCGATAAAAGTGGAACAGTAGTAATATTAAATAAAACCGATTACATTAAAAAACGGAAACTTTTTTCATTAACAACAAGTTTAAGGTAATTGAAAAAGACCCCACCCAAAAAAGTCAAAGGAATTTGAAAGGAATACTGAAGCAAAGCTCCTTCCTTTTTAACGACGAAGAAATTAAAAAACTCATAAATATGAATCCAGGACTTCCTAAAACAAGAGCTATGCCTAAATTACATAAAAAGGACATACCTATGAGACCTGTAATTAATTTTCGGAAAAGTCCCACATACAAAGTCTCCCAATTTATTCATCAGTTCTTGACCCAAAACTACGTTTTTAATACCAAAACCTCGGTAAAAAACTCCAAGGAATTTTGCAATGCTGTTAAAGATTTCAAATTAATTTCTTCTCATGTAACATGTTCTTTCGACATTAAGGATATGTACACTAACATTCCTATAAAAGACACCATTAAGATTATAAACACGAATTTATTGGATCACAAACGTATCAGTAAACCCGAAATAGAAAACTTTTTAACTGTCCTGGATTTCGTATTGAACCATAATTTCTTTTCTTTTAATAATAAAATATATCAGCAGGACGGATTACCAATGGGAGCACCGGCTTCTGGAATTTTAGCTAACATATACCTTGATTATTTGGAACACACTCAGATAGTAGGCCAAATTGAAGGACTGGATCTATGGCTACAATATGTTGATGATACCTATGCCATAATAAATGGAGAAATCAATGACAGTCTAAGTATTCTAAATATTTTAAATGGTTTAGACCCTAACATTAAATTTACAGCTGAAGAAGAGGAAGATGGTATGCTCAATTTTCTAGATATTCAAACAATTCGGAAAAACAACATTTTCCAGTTTAAAATTTACAGAAAACCTACTTTTACACTGACCACAATAAAAAGCGATTCTTTACATCCCATTTCACAAAAGAAATCTGCTTACTATAATTTTGTCAACAGGGCCTTTGAAATACCATTAACAGAAACTGACAGGAAGAAGGAACTATCTTACATTCGTCAACAAGTCTTGCATAATGGTTTCAGTCTGAAATTCATCAACAAAATCATCTCTAAATGCAAATTTCAACACCAAATTAAACTTAAACAGCAATCAGAGAAGACTAAGAGATACCTCAAATTCACCTTTAATAACCCGAGGATTTATGAAATCACGAATTTGTTTAAGAAATACAATGCCAAAGTAGCTTTTTCAACCAAAAACAATATGAAACATAGATTCTTTAATCACAATAGAGCCAATAAACTTCAAGATGATGAATTCCAAGAATCTGGCATTTATAAGTTGACATTTACTCAGTGTAAAAAATGTGGGACAATCAGGAAGGAGCTTCGTAATTAGATATCAGGAACACGTCAATGCAGAGAAACACAGAAGATTCTCTGCTATGGGAGCTCATATGAAAGAAGCGAAATTCACTAATATCAAACAGGACCTTCAAATCATAAGTAAGATCAATAAAGGAACACTAATGAACAACCTAGAAAACATCTACATTATTCTTGATAAATTAGAAAATTGGGAACGGAATCTTAACGAAATGAATGAGCAGAAAGACCTCTTATACGAGCACATCAGTAAATACATGGAATGGGTTGACAGACAACAAATAAGAGGAAAAAATGAAATAATCAAGCACGACGTTGCGGAATCACTGTTAAGTCTCCCTCCTCCCTCAAATGACATACTAGATGATGACACAACTCCACTTCCCTTTTCTTCCGTGGATTGCAAGAACAGTCAAACCGTGTCACATCGCTACTACACTAGGTTGTGCACAAAGACAGACCCCCAAGGCAGCGCGGAATAAACATCTTTCCAAGATATGATAACGTGAGGCAAGCTGCCCTAACCAGATGACCGCCATTTTATAACAGTGAAGATACCAAAGAACTTTTACCCATCAAACAATCAACACAGCAAATATTTATTCCATAACCTAAAGATTAACGCTTGTGTTTATTGTCCAATATTTTTCATCTAAGTTTTTCTTATACAGCTGATGAAGACCACTAAGTGGTCGAAACATGTTCTGTGAGTGATAATGTATATTCAATTTTGCTCAACGCAAAAAATAAAGTATCGATTAGGTGGTTCTTTAATTATACTTGTTGATTATACTCATTGATACAGTTATGAAGTGGACAACTTGCAATTCGAGCTATGTGTTGAGGTGTCAGCAAAGGGACACGAGTTGGTCATCGGCTGGTGAAGCCTATGCGGTGCAGTTGTCTCCTTACAGTTCTGGTAGAAATGGGTTCCTGATTCCCAACATTCAACTGGGCTGTGATCTGACTCACAGTAGCCCGTCGAGTGCCCAGTATGGTTCTGCGGAAGCGACGTGATGTCTGTTCTTTAAACACCTGTGGTCTTCCCGTGTGGCGGTTTACGCAGGTGGTAACATTCTCTCTGCGATATTGAAGATCCACCCTTGAGACTTTTGACCTTGGAAACCCAAATTTGCATGTAATCTCCGCAATGCTATGACGCATGCGCCATGTGCCGATGATCATCCCATGTTCAAAGTCGGTTAACTGGTGTCTGTAACAGACTGTTCAGCTACGCCGCAGCTAGCCGCAACAGTCAGGGGTCATACGCGGCACATTTTCTAATGGGACATTCCTCCCCGTGACGTTTGGCCACTCAGTGTATGTTGCACGTGGTGGTTCTTCTTCTTCTTCTTTTCTTCATGGGGTCTCTAAATATTAGTTCCTAATTAGTGTTGACCTTTAAGATCTTTTGCTGGCCCTGTGGTGTAGGGGTAGCGTGACTGTCTCTTACCCGGAGGCCCCGGGTTCGATTCCGGCCAGGTCAGGGATTTTTACCTGAACCTGAGGGCTGGTTCGAGGTCCACTCAGCCTACGTGATTAGAATTAAGGAGCTATCTGACGGTGAGATAGCAGCCCCGGTCAAGGAAGCCAAGAATAACGGCCGAGAAGATTCGTCGTGCTGAGCACATGACACCTCGTAATCTGCAAGCCTTCAGGCTGAGCAGCGGTCGCTTGGTAGGCCAAGGCCCTTCAAGGGCTGTAGTGCCATGGGGTTTGATTTGGTTTTTAAGAACTTTTGCTACCATGTTTTTCCTTAATTCCCACTTATTGGGTCTTCTTGGATTTTTTCTCTCCCTTCACCTGGTAGTCCTAGAGTGGAGAGTCTGATTCTACCCAGCATCTCAATTCGAAAAGTATGTGTTCAGCTGATTCCTCTGCTTCATTGCATTTTCTACATATATTGTCTCTTATTACTACAATTCTATGTAGATGTTTTTTCAGATGGCAGTGTCCTGTCAACAGTCCTACTATCCATCTTATATTTTCTCTGCTGCGTTTCAACATTTCTTTTGTATGCTTCTTGTTTGGTCCTTTTATCAGTTCCTTTGCTAGCCTGCATCCGCATACCAGTTCTGGGCTTACAAAATTGTTTCTGCCCCTTTCATGGCCAGTTTTTCTGCCTTTTGGCCTTTTCATTTCCTTCTATACCTGCATGCCCTGGTACCCATCTTATTTTGACAATGTTGTACTTTGAGAGTTTCAGGAGAAGTGAATGGCAATACCAGACAATTCTGGATATTCTCCAGACCACTTCTAGTGCGTTAATGGCTGCTTGGCTGTCCGTAAAAATGAAAATGTTCTTATTCCTATAGTTCATTTTCAGATTTTCTTCTAGACATGTTGTGATAGCTATCACTTTTGCGTGAAAGACTGTGGTGTGTTTGCCCAGGCTCATCTGGATTGATCTCTCAGGTCTTCCCCCGTTGATCCCTCCTCCTGTGCCATCTCCAGTCTTTGAGCCATCAGTTCACCACACTGTATCTTCTTTTTCAGTATTCCATTTGTTGATATCCTAGTCTTCCTTTATTATCTGGGTCTCAAACGGTTTTTCAAAGTTGTACTTTGGTATCATATGATTTGACCAACTCTAAATTTTCAAATGGAGGACAGACTCTTAATAAAAGGATTACTTTTCAAAAAATGTTCTAAAAATGGAGGACAAGTGGAATTTTAATATTTACATATAAAAATTTAGTATTACATACGTTATAACTGTTATGTTGATGAAGATGCTGAAGTTGTAGATATTTTATGCTGATACTTATCGACTGCACCCACTTTCGACAGCAAAGATGAATTATTTTCTTGTAATAAATAATTGTAAAACTCTCCGCATGACATGTTTTTAAAGTTGTACTTCACTGTTATAATACCCTTAACAGGCTCAGTCAGCAAACGGTTTCTTTCTTCTGACCACTGTGTATTAATCAGGGAAAACACTCTTTCAACAGTTAGATTGCAACCTGGAATAGTGGAATAAAACTGATAAATTTTAAGGAGCTTGTGATAGTACATATATCACACCCCCAAATTATATGTAGAAGTTAGAGATACTATTGTCAGTATTCGATTTATTATTATTATTATTATTATTATTATTATTATTATTATTATTATTATTATTATCAGTATTTCATTTGTATATTTTGCCATTTATATTGGTAAACTGGAAGATATCCACATATATATGTATGAGTAATTTGTTTTGCACGAGTGGGAAAACATTGCTTTAATAACTCTGGTAATTTGGTTGAGTCATGTGGATACCCCACTGTTTGTTGTGATGTACTTGTGTCGGGATATTCAATGAGTCATGTATATATCCCAGCCTGATGAGATGAGCTTGTTGTTGTATTAGGGAAGTTCGTATGACGCATATGATATACCCGAGCGTTTGTTATTGTCTTGAGACCAAGTATGAGTTCAGGGCTGGGTCTTGACTAGAGATCACTCATGATTGGTGGGCAAGGACCAATCCAGATGTATCATCTGAGAGGAGGGGGATGTTGTTGTCTATAAAGGTTGATCATACGGCGGCAACCGAGTTGATTGTAAAGGAACGAGAAGGAAGATAACTACAACCAGTGACATTGTAATGTAACTACTACAACTACAAGCAGTAGCACTGTATAAGAGAACTACAACTGACGCACTGTACGGGAAGGAAGTGGTGCTGATACACGGTACTGGAGTGACACGGCTGCAATGGACTGAACTTCAAACGTTCGTGGAGCGTAGTCTTGTTATGTTCGTGGAAAGTGGCTGATTGTGGAGAGTGCTTGCGCATTAAGTATTGTAGCACTTGTGGCGGCCTAGCATTATATGTTGGTGAAAGCCATCTCAGACTTTCCGTAATTTATGTTGAGGATCGACAGACGTGTGTATATATCTTTACAACAAGTGTTAAAATATGTGAACACAGTAGTACAAGGTACAGTATCTGTGTGATGTGATAACTGCCGATTATGAGAATTGGTAAGTCGAATTGATATAGAGACAGTGAAGGGTATTTATCTTCATACATGTACATTGTTCATCGGACTATCCACAAATGGTAGCTTAGTTCTCGCTTTCGTTTTCCCACGATTTTCATTGTTGTTGTTGTAAATATGGAGTCTTCCAGTAATATTTTATGTGTGTATTATATGTATAATGTTGTATGTTGATGAGGTGCTCATGCACGGAATTTGTTAAGAATATAGTTAGCTATTTTAGAATCAGTATTATTGATGAACCTAGGTAAGGCCTGCAGCAGATGTACCAGTACGCAGCATTATGTACACGCCCTGGGATATACAGTTTATCATGCTCTTATCTAAATTCGAGGGATCCATTCTGGTGAACTCTGGCGCCCATACTATGGACATTTCGGTTAATTATGCTTATTAATTTTATTAAGTTTTGGGGTAATTTTATTTATATATTTTTATTCATGATTTTATTTATTAATATCATCAAAAAGTTACAAGCTCACTAATGTTTCAATGTCAGGGCTATATTTGGAAAACTCACACCACTGCTTATCTAATGTTGTATGTTTATCAATTTTGGAATTCCTAGTGGAATTCTGAACATTGCACAATTGGTCAAAAAGTTTAGAATCATCTATGTCCACACCTTTAGATTGCAAATACTCGAGACAAGGAAGAACATATTCAGACTGAATGTCTTTCATACTATGAAGCTTCTTCTATTGGAAACACTTAAATTCTTCCATCATAGGGTTACACCACTTTAACAGGTAAACAAGTAGAAAAAAAAAATAAAAAAAATATTGGTGCTATTTTTCTCTTCACTCAGTCAGACTGTATCCCACCCTAATCTTATCCTAATGCTATTCATCTATAAAGCTGTGCTATCCCCACCTTGCTGCTTTATGGCTCTGCAACTTAATTACCATTCCATCCACTTCCTCAGCTAAAGAGGGGACCAGGGTCTCTAAAAGTTGGGAGCGTGATTTGGTGACCCCTTGCTGCGTTTGGCGTTGCTTCCAGTTCCTTGCGACAGGGTCTTCATTTTCAGTGTTCCTGTCTGACCTCCTGTGGTCAACTGTCGTTCTTTTTTGACTCTATCCGACCTCCCATGGTCAACTATTGTTCTTTTTTGACCCCAACGTTCTAAGCTTTGCGAGGCCTTGGGATTCTTTTATTTTCAAGCCCTTCATGGCTCTTCCTTTTCTTATGCCTATACATTCATTCTTTGAAGTATTAGACCTCCTTCATTTTCCTTCTGACTATTGTTTGCCAGGTCCTAATGATCTTTCTGAGTACACGTTTGAAAAGCATCAGAGAGAGCTGATCACCTTGTCCGACTCCTGTTTTGACAATTTACGAACTTCATCGTGTAGATCCGTATTGATACAGTTAAAACTAAGAAACAATGTTAGGTTTTGGTCCAACCAATCAGTACACATCACTATACAAGCGCCAGCAGTTTCAGGTCAACTCTGAATTCGTTGAGGATGTTTAGCAGAATCTCGTGGTCTAACGAATTATTATTATTATTATCTTCATCATCATCATCATCATCGTATTTTATGGATGTTAATTTCAAAACAACTCTCACCTGGAAAGTCCTGTGAACGGTTTTGGTCTTCTTGACATAGTTTGTAGACCTGCTTTTAATGGAGCTTTTGTTCACACTTCATTCAGTGCTTTTTTTTAAACATAATATTAAAACGTAACCTTGAAGTAGTGATCAAAAATACACGGCAGGTTTCTGAATGGTTTAAACATCAAAAGGATAAATAACACTGCTTCCGTCACTCTTATCCAAGGAGCTCGGGGGTGAGGGATTGAGGATTATTGACCTCCATCCACTTCTTGCACCTCTCTGGAAACATAACAGCCATGTCACTTCTGGCGTACTCCTTAAATCTTTATTCTAATCCACTTTGACACTTCATATAGGTTATTATTATGATGGCCTTGCCACACCCAAAGGCATTGTATGCCTAACTGCCAGGTTTCAATAAGCTGCTCCTAACCTGGAGAACAGACACTGTCTGATGCGTGTCAGTGGCATTTCCTCCACCGGGGGTCCAGTACCTAATTCAAGGAGCTCCTCCATCCAAAGCCATTGGCCCCTTCAGAGATTTGGTTTGTTTACTGCTGCCCAGCACTTGGCATTGAATCGCTGGCTATACGTTATGCTCCATCCCGTTGCAGGTAATCCTGGCCAGACAATTTTCAGATCACTATTAAATTCAACAGAAACATAAGCTTAGGTTTCTTTGTGCCTAATTGATTACATTGATTACCTTCCTTATGCTTGCTCATGTGGACTATAACTGTATACTTGACCATTTCACATGTTGGCTCCATTATTCTCTCTCGACAGAGGGAACAGTCTCTTTTTTATGTCCTTATTTTTCTCCTTCTTTGAAGTAATGGAGTCCCTGTATTATTATTCTGTTTTATTTATTCCTGGCAATCCAACCTGATATTCATGTGACTCAGACAGTTTTAGAGTTTTGCTTTGCTTGTGAAAAAAAAAAAAAAGAAAGAAAAAGGCTTGACATTAATTAGTTGCAACTCAATATTTAGGTTGAGGGATAACCAAGTTGTGCACTAGGCTGTATGTAATTCGATTACCATACAATGGTGTAACAACATTTGGGGGTTGGGGGGTGAGGTTCATAACAGGAATTGTTAAAAATATATTTGTTAATATCAATTGTATTGAAAACTTATACGCAATGAAAGTTGCACACAGTATAATTTCATCTATTTTTGCTGGAACGGATTTTGAACACCTGTATAAGATGTATATTTTAGCTGTTATATGATTCTTACATTTCACTGTATTGTAGGGAGTTGTCGTGGCTTCATTTGCAAGAGCATCGCAGTCTCCATGTGTTATCCCTTCTTCGTGGAGTTCTAAACTCAGGTGTGCCAAATTACCTTTCATCAAACTTAAATGACCTATTCTCCTATCATAACCACGATACATGATCTGACTCCTCTTGAAGTATATCAGTCACACAAGGGCTTACAACTGCTCCTTTGTAGTCACTGCTTCTAGGTTGTGGAATACTCTCTCTGCTAACATTAGAGATTTGTGCTCTCGTAGTAGATTTAAGATGGATTGCCAAAATCACTTCCTGAATACTTCTAGCTGACTTGTACGATGAGTGAAATGTGAATGAGTTCGTGATTGAGCCTATTTTCATAAAAATCAGAAATGTATTTGCTAGTTATAGGTTGTTACAGTCCGGCTCCATGGCTAAATTGTTAGCGTGCTGGCCTTTGGTCACAGGGGTTCCGGGTTTGATTCCTGGCAGGGTCGGGAATTTTAACCATCATTGGTTAATTTCCCTGGCACGGGGGCTGGATGTATGTGATGTCTTCATCATCATTTCATCCTCATCACAAAACGCAGGTCGCCTGTGAGAGTCAAATCAAAAGACTTGCACCTGGCGAGCCGAACCCTTCCTGGGATCTCCCGGCTCTAAAAGCTATACGCCATTTCATTTTCACGGTATTTTCTTCTTTTATTATTATGGTTGTTAGTTTTATAATTATTACCATCTTCATTTATGTTGTCATGTTGTACCTTAATTATTTCTATTATTACAGTCTCTATTTTTGCTTTTAGTACTGCTGTGTAATTAAAAAATGATTTTTGTATTTTTTTATAACATTTCTGTTAAATCATTTTTAAAATGTTGTGTTTAAGTGTAAGAAAGGGCCTTGAACCCTAACTTCACCACGAATAAAGACAAATTACTTACTTTGTACGACTTTCTCATAGCACATATTTATAATAATGGAGATGTTCATTATTGTTACATCCAAATTTCTCCACAAATATTAGTACTGTCCAAATCTGTACATGACAAAAGTTGTAGGTAATACAATATGTAACAACATTTGGAGGGGGAGGGGGGATGTGTTCCAACTGGGAATTGTCAAAAATATCTCTGTTAATATTATATTGAAAACTTATACATAACGAAAGTTTCACACAATATAATTTCTGATCTTCTTTACTTCCTTCAACTGTCTTGTAGTACACATAATAATGCAGATATTCACTACTACCGAGCATGTTGGCCATGCATTTTGGGTTGCGTAGCTTTGAGCATGCATTCAGGAGATGGTGGGTTCAAATCCCACTGTCGACAGCCCTGAAGATGATTTTCTGTGGTCTCCAGTTTTCACACCAGGTAAATGCTAGGGCTGTATTTTAATTAAGGCTGTGGCCAGTTCCTTCTCAATACTATCCTTTTCCCATCCATACACTGCCGAAAACCTTGCCATTGTATTAGTGCGATGTTAAACCACTTGCAAAGAAACATATGAGGCGCTCGGGGCTAGATAATGGTAAGCCGCAGTGAGGAAATTTTACAGGAGAGACATATGAAGGTTCAAAAAATTCCATAAATCAGGTGATGGACATAAGAGGTATGTTTATTGAATGATAAGGTACTACATACATTAAGACATTCTTGTAACATGAAATAGGACTTTTTTAACTAATGTACATAGTAGAAAAAAAAAACATTAAGTACAGGGAATACATATAATTTTAAGGCTTGTCAATGTCTATCACCAAAGTTTCAGTGCCATCATTTGGCTTTACTGATCACCAATCATGTCACTCTCACCGTCATCTAAGAAACTGCCATCAGTTAATTCAGGTTCATCAACCTGCTCTGTGGTTTCGTACCGAGTCAGAGATAAATAATATCCATGATGCTCCGCAGGTATGTAGGGAAGCAGGTCCATGGCGTCACACAGTTTTTTATGCTGTATAGGATTGGGCCTATGACTTTTTGGTGTTAAGGTCGCAATCCACGATGTCTGTGTAGGACGGCCACGCTTCTTGACGTTAATTTCACGGAAGTCTCCGTGAACAGTGTACTCTTCACCCTTAAAAATTAAAAATAATGTCCATGATACAACATTTTTATGAAACATGCTGTATTACTAATTTAATATTAATTCGATATTCTGTGCTGGCTCTCCTAAATAATAATATTAATTGTTATTATTTAATTAAAGTAATTATTTTTCTAATATTTCTTAATTCTGGTTAATAGCTATGTTTAAGTACACACCCGATTATGCCGGCGTTTAGGTTTAGCACTTTTACTCAACTCCGGTGTTTGCTGCCGCCGTCGATGCTTTCCATTCTTAGCAGGTGAGATGGACACCTCTCTAACAACAGGAGCTAAGTCTTCATCCTTGCGGAGGAAAAAAGAATAAGAAACTAATAGCATGAACCTATGAAACTACACTGAAAAATACAGCAATTTAACTGCTATATAATGGCAAGCCACAATATCCCCTATAGCCGTCACCTAGTGATGCCCATCCTAGTTTAACAGTCGTTTATGGTTACTTGGCTCCATATAAATATCCTAAAATAGTCTCATAGTTCATAGTTCCATTAAATACTAGTGTTATCTAACAGTACTACATGTACTGCATTGTCATGATAAGCCACATTGTCACATGCTATAATATGGCATGCAACATAATAACATTTTGTTGATGCTTACCTCTGATGATGATGAGATATCACATGGATTTGGCTGATAATCCACATCCAATACTGTCATCGCATGAGGATTCACTCTCAAGACAATCGGCTTCTGTATCAGTTCCAAAATGCATTTTTTTTATCGAAACAACAGCTCACACTGTTTCCTCTGCAAGATGCCATCTTGCTGCAGCTTATCATACTAAAGCACAAAAATGATGGGCTGTGTCTTGCAATACATAACAACAGAGTGTGTGCTGCCATCTCTTGGTTTCTTCAAATACTGCTCGTCCAGTGGCTTGCCATCCTGTAGCAGATACGAAATGTGTACAAATCTCAATATTGCTCAATGTGTGGCTTACCATTATCCAGCCCCGAGCGCCTCATATATAGGAAATCAAACATGTTCAGCTCGTATGGTTTTTGGGATAGCCAAAATCTTCTATAGATCAAATCACTTTTTTAAAGAAATGAGAATCTCTATTACTTTTTTTTTTTACGTGAGGTGCTGGTTAGATGGCAAGATTGCGGGTAGAGAATCCTTGATTGAGTCTCTTTTAAATAACAGATTATACCATCTCCATTTAAACATGCTGTATGATGTCTAGGTTGTGAAGTTTTGAAGTCATTCCCGTGTAGTCTGAAGAGGAGTTCAACTGGATTCTGGGTGTAACGGCTTGTGAAGTGTGTTGAAATCTGTGAAATAAACAAAAAATTGTGTGAGTGCTTCAAAACTTCACAACCTAGACATCATACAGCATGTTTAAATGGAGATGGTATAATCTGTTATTTAAATGAGACTCGATCAAGCATTCTCTACCAGCAATTTTTTTTGTTAGGGGCTTTACATCGCACCGACACAGATAGGTCTTATGGCAACGATGGGATAGGAAAGGGCCAGGAGTTGGAAGGAAGCGGCCATGGCCTTAATTGAGGTACAGCCCCAGCATTTGCCTGGTGTGAAAATGGGAAACCACGGAAAACTATCTTCAGAGCTGCCAACAGTGGGATTCGAACCCATTATCTCCCGGATGCAAGCTCATAGCCGCACACCTCTACCCGCATGGCCAACTCGCTCGGTACCAGCAATCTTGCCATCTAACCGGCACCTCACTTAAAAAAATTTAATAGAGATTCTCATTTCTTTAAAAACATGATGTTGCTCTATAGAAGATTTTTGTCTATCCCAAAAACCATATGATTGAACGTGTTTGATCTCCTATATATATATCCTAAAAGAAATGTATAAGTATTGTGATTCCAATAGACTGCAATTGCCGTCTCTTTATCGGCATTATGAGTGTTGATATTTTTGTATTATCTCCATTGAATGTGGACATGAGCAGGACATCCCATTAGAACTCTCAGGCAAGATCGGCCAGTTCATTTCCAAATATACCATATGTTCTTGTACATAGTGTAAATTGTTGTAAAAAATAGTTTTAAGATTAGTTTTAGTACAGTTAACCTTCTATATAGCTGTATTTTGTTTCACTTGACTTCAAATGCCGTCTCATTATCGGCATTATGAGAACTGATATCTTTGTATTATCTCTGGATGTGAACATGAATGTACATCCCATTAGAACTGTAAGACATGATCGGCCCGTTCACTCCAAATATGACCGTGATGTTCTTGTACATTAGTGAAAATAGTTACATAGGCCTATATATAAATTTAATTCATGAGAATAGTTGTAGTGTAGCGTCCACTCAGAGCTCTGACTTGGAGTTTAGAATTTATGGCTGATGATGCCTGCAATGACAGGAAACATGTACCATATGCTTAAACTTCAATATAATGATTGTATTATAGTCTTAAAGACTTTAATGGTATTGAATAGGTGGTTTTCAATAAATTAATTGTTAAACATTTAATACCCTTGATAATGCCGAACGCTGTCTTCAGTGAAACGTCGGGGCCTGAAAGCCCAGAAAATACTAACATGATTTGCAAACCCCGACTGTGAAAGCCTCATTTGCTATACCCCATCTTTATTTTATAAGTACAACAAAAATTAACTTTTGATTTATGTCATAAGATGTATTTAACACCATGTGTCCAAAATAACAGTGTGAGCACCACCATCAGCTGAATACGATGCCATGTTCAATGAGAGGTTTTTTAGAGAAAACTTACTGTGGTAGATCCATACGCTTCTCTCACAGTAGCCCACAGCTGCCTCCGATTGACACCCAATCCACCTGTCTCGAAACAGCTCATCAATGCATTGTCCAGCACCATGGCTAAATGGTTAGCGTGCCGGCCTTTAGTCACAGGGGTCCCAGGTTTGATTCCCGGCAGGGTCAGGAATTTTAATCATAATTGGTTAATTTCGCTGGCATGGGGACTGGTTGTATGTGCTGTCTTCATCATCATTTCATCCTCATCACGACACGCAGGTCGCCTACGGGAGTCAAATCGAAAGACCTGCACCTGGTGAGCCAAACTTGTCCTCGGACACTCCCGGCACTAAAAGCCATACGCCATTTCATTTCATTTTCATCAAGGCATTCTCTAACACTGATAATAAAATGCGCTGGGGCTACATCTTGTTGCAGGTTTATATGGCTGTTCCAGCTTCTATGAGCTGCAGATAGAGTCATTGCCTGAGCATCTTTTCGTATGACTGCCTGTTAACAGGCCCATTAAATAATACAGTCCAAAAATGCTCCATGCCAGCCCAGATCATAACACGTGGTGGAATTTTTTTCCAATTTCTGTGAGAAGTCAGTTTTTCCTTCGACCAAAACACAATATTACAGTTTCCTGATTTCTTGATCAAGCATGCCACTGTTGTACCTGTGCAGTTCCAAGAGTTTTGTTCTGTAATATCTGTCAAATTCGAGAATAGCAGGAAGTACTCTTGCCTTGAAAACCAGTGAGATACATGCTAGCACTATGATTGCTACAGTCAACACCCTCTCCTCATTATGTAAAAACTATATACCAAACCAAACTCCATGGCACTACAGCCCTTAAAGGGCCTTGGCCTACCATGCTACCGCTGCTCAGCCCGAAGGCCTGAAGATCACGAGGTGTTGTGTGGTCAGCACGACGAATCCTCTCGGTCGTTATTCTTGGCTTTCTAGATAAGGGCCGCTATCTCACTGTCAGATAGCTCCTCAGTTCTAATCACGTAGGCTGAGTGGACCTCGAACAAGCCCTCAGGTCCAGGTAAAAATCCCTGACCTGGCCGGGAATCGAACCCGGGGCCTCTGGGTAAGAGGCAGGCACGCTATCCCTACACCACGGAGGCTGGCTGTAAAAACTATATGTGGCTGTGTAACAGAAATGATCTGTTTCTCCTTTCGAGAAATTCTTTTTACATTATGCACTAGTTCTTCTGGAGTAGCGTTACCTCCAATAGTAACACTGTCATCATTTCATTTTGTTACAGCAATTTTGTTGTCTGCTGCAACTTTCAGTTTGTAGTAACCACAGCATTTCATCTTCATTAATAAGATGACACTTGAAATATGGTTCCTGTTCCTTAAAGATTTTGTGTACCAAGTTCCTCAAGAAGGGGAATAGTGGTAAACAAATTGTCCAAGAATAAATGAATTTATAAAGGCCCTGTTGTCTCCAAAGTATCAGAGTAGTGCAGTGCCACCCATGGACCTTGCCCAACCTGTTCATATTATTCAACAACACCAGTTTTTGCGCCCTGATATGGGTCCATCCATACTGTGTAATCAATCAAAGTGGCGCCCACCCATAACTTATAGGCATTCCTGATAGGTTTTGCTTGGATGAACTGTTTACACCTGTGCGTACCAAAGTACAAAACCATGGTTTTATCCA
The DNA here is from genome assembly GCF_040414725.1 of Anabrus simplex. NCBI lineage: Eukaryota > Metazoa > Arthropoda > Insecta > Orthoptera > Tettigoniidae > Anabrus > Anabrus simplex. The sequence continues at coordinate 669,545,281 of NC_090265.1, forward strand.
TATGTGGTTTTCGGAGGTTGGCAGAAATTCTATGACTTACTCTTTTCGTATAGATAAGAAAAGTGTGTTTCCACCAATCAATACACAATTTATTTTAAATAGATTAAACTAGTACCGGTTTCGGCTCTTTAACGGCCATCATTAGCTAGTACATGATTTGTTTCCAGCCATTAGACAATTCACAAGTTGTTATTGTATTAGACATCCGGATGTCTAATGGGGGATGGAAATGTATACAGTAGCATGTAATTAAAATATCAGTAGTCAAGGTAAAAAGTTACAATAAATTAGAACATGAGTATGTAGGACATATTAAAACATATGGGCCATAATATAAAACACTTAAAAAGTTTTAACACATTACAATTTGGTAAGTATAGGTAGACACTTGTTAAAAATTTGTTAGTTCATGTTACATAGATTCCATTCTTCTATCTTCTGTGTAGTTCCTTTGCTTTTATGTTATGTTGATTTTAGCTGTGTGTGGTAATCTTCGAGAATGTTCTGAAGCTGGTATGCGTCATATTGATATGGACCTTTGTCATGAAGAAATTTTTTATATTGTGTTATATATTCCAACTTGTGATGTACTCTGGTAAGTTTTAATATAGTAAACAGCAGGTCTTGAGTTTGAATTTAGAAGTAGTTGGTGGCAACACCTCTCTCGTCTACGTTTGTGGTTGTAGTCTGTAAAGATAAGGTAATATAAGTATACCGCTGGTGTGTGTATGAAGGAATGCCTGGTGTGTGTATGGAAAGAGTACTTACTTTAGTTGTTGTGGAAGTCTTGTGCCGATGTGTTTGAAGGCTTTTTGTGTTCTACTGCGAGTGCGTCTGGGGCTCATATTAGCTGTGGAGGGGGGTGTAGGTCAATACGGAAAATGAAATTTATAAATAATAATAATTACTCTTTTAGAATCATCACAAGAGGGTTTAGTTGTACAAAAGGATCACTTATAACTAAATGACCGTTATCACAGCAGTGCAGATTTGAATGAGCTCAGATGTGTCTCTTGAAATTGCTTTAGCCACTGCTTTGTTAGATATCTACATTTCTCTCTCAATGCAGCCTCATTTAAACTTTCAATCATTGTCGCCATAAGACCTATCTGTGTCGGTGCAATGTAAAACAAATAATAATATTTAAAAAATCTTTCAATCAATTGCCACTGACCTGTATTTAGGGCTGTCACCCAATTGGCAGATACGTATCAGTTGTTTACCTAGTCTTTTCTTAAATTGCATCAAAGAAGTTGGAAGTTTATATAGAACATCTCCCTTGGTAAATTATTCCAATCCCTAATTCCTCTTCCTATAAAGAAATATATATTGTAACTTGTTAGCAGGTAGTTGAATGAACACAACACTGGTAGCGTTTCCTCTAAAATTTATTAACTAACACTAATTGCTAATACTACTACACAGGCACACTATTACACAGTTTGTACTCTCTCTTTACTCTAACTGCTCAGGCACACTTAATTGTTCACTCTTGTCTCTTATAAACTAGAACAATCGTACTACACACTCTTCCGTAACGGACACTTATAGTCTAAATCTGTTCCATAATTATTCTTGCTGTTGCTATCACAGCTGCTTAGTTACAGTAATCTGACAAAATTTCTTATAAAGAAATTATGAAAGTCAAATCCACTTATTTAGTACAGTGTATATAAACCATTATTATTAGTACATGTTTCGACCCTTTTGGGGTTTCTTCAGCTAATAATCATAAATAGAGTTCATTGTTTATAATTATTTATTGGACCACATGAGTCACTTCACGTTCACTTTCTCTTTGAAGGTTGTACTGTGTGGTTCTTGTGATCTGTCCAGTACTTTTTCAGTAGTTCCGATAATAATTTTCTCAATTCACCTGAAATCACTATACCCCTTCTATGTGTCATTTCTGCTGAAAATTTGTCTTAAGAAGGACGTTCATTTTAATTTTGTTCTCTGCATCTGCTATCTCGAGTCCAACTGCTTTGAGATCTTTCTGAATTTTGTGGATCCATTACCGTCCTGTATTCTTTCCAAGATTTGTCGTCACTGGTTGTCATAAAAGCCGATTTCCTGGCTGTTACAAGATGTGAAAGAAATATGAGATTCTTTTCTTCTTCAGTGTACTGGTAATTGGGTCAACCTTTTCATAGACAGTTTCAATAGGAATGATTCTTCAGGCTCCTTCAACCTGGTGTTTTTTATTTATGCAAGTTCTGATGATTCTTCTTTCAGTTTTAAAGAACTGATCAGTTCTTTCCTTTTAAATTTTGAACAGAGTTTCACAAGCATAAGTGGCTTCCGAGAGAGTTACGGTTTTATAGTGTTGGATCTTAATGTCTATTGACAGACATTTATTATTGTACATTGATCAGGTTAGAAATTGGGATCTTTGCATTTTGTTAGTAATATTTATCCAGATATTTTCCATGTTTAAAAAACATATTACTTTTTTCAACAAGTCCAGCATGTAGTGAGGGAGGACCTCTGCTATCATACTATAATATAGCGCTACCATAACAGTCGGGGTGGTAGCGTGTTTAGACAAAAGTACAAGTAACAATAAATCATCAGAAGTACGCAGTGAAATATGCAAAGATATATATCGATACAGTAGAGAGCTCAGCTTACTAGAATAATAATAATAATAATAATAATAATAATAAATGATGATGAGGAGTAGTATAAATCAAGGAAAGGTAGCTGGTCCAGCAGTTTTTTAAAATCAGGAGTTTATAAGATCAAATGTAACACCTGTGGAAAAACCTATATCGGACAAACCGGTAGAAACTTCAATATCAGATACCACGAGCACACTAACGCAATAAAATACAACAAGTTTTCAGCCATCGGCCAACACATGCAAGATTATAACCATAATTTCACCAATATCGAACAAGACATGGACATCCTCGTATTAGCAAACAAGGGCCCTTTACTCGACATAATGGAAAATTACTACATACACCTAGACCAATACTTTAATGCCAGTCACAATCTCAATGAAATCTCAGAGAAACCCAACATACTCTTCGATCTATTTAGCACTTTCCTCAGAAACAATAATGCAGCCAACCAAAACTCAATCCTAAATTTAATCAAAGGTACTTTTCCGAGACAGTTACCCTTTCTCCCGCACCCTTCAACCCCACCTTAAGCCCTCTTCCCCTCCTAAACCACCTCCACTCTTCCTAAGCCATATATAATTTTATATATCATTTCACATTGCATTCTTCATTATAAGGACTTACTGTTTTCCATGATTATATAATTTTTACAACACTAAGCCCCCTTTTATACTTTGTTCCAAACCTCTTATGTATATTCCTTGTATATTTATGAGCTATTACTCACCTATCCCATACTAACATCTCTTTTCATTTACCACATTCACTTGTTATTCCATAATAATCTTACTGTTAAAATTAACATGTTCTTAGGATTTCGTCAAGAGTGATCTTTGCTTTGATGTGGCTGATGATGACACCTAGATGGGTCGAAACTAGTTCCATGTAATTTTAAAATATTGTGAATATATTTTGTATTGAATAGGTGGAAACCTTTATTGTGTTGTTTACTCATATGTTAAATCCATATCAAGTGCTGACCTCAAGAAGGCCAGGAAGAGGAAGAAGATTATCGTGTGTTTAGCTTTGCTTCAACATACTGTTACCCTTTCATAGGTATATGGCTCCAGTTAAAAATTGAGCATCAGCTAAACAGCATAGAGCGTGGCTTCAAAAGTCTTACTTGAAATTAACCTTTCTTTTCACTGATGACCTCTGCATTCGGTATATAAACACAAACTCACCGTCCGAATTGTGAGGTGATTCCTCCTAATGTGAAAGTCTAGAGGACTAGCCATTGTCACAGCCATCTTAAAACTTGTAATCATGTGAGATATTTGAATAAAAGCAGTATTACCCCCTGTGGGTGGGGGACGCAGACAGAGAATACACCCACGGTATCCCTTGCCTGTTGAAAGGGGTGATCAAGGGATGATTGAATTAGAACCATGAGACTACTTGTAATTAGTACTATCACGTGAAGAACACCATGGGTCACCTTTACTTGCGAGTAGTACCACTATGTTAGGTACACAATATGTTTTGGATTAGTAGCAATAGAGGGTGAATCAGTATGGGTTTTACAGTACCCGTGATTAGGACCACTATGTGTGGGACACCGCGATCTTACGTTCCATTGTGCGAAACACCACGGGTCATGAGTGGCGCTGCAATGTGAGAAACACCATAGGTCTACGTTACTTGTGCGTATTACATTATCTGTGATTAGTACCACAATGTGTGGAACACTGTAAGTCTATGTACTCATGATCAGTACCGCTACATGAGATATACCATCGTTCATACTTTCCTAGTGATAAGTTCCATTATGAGGGGCTGTTGACCTGGATTTTGGACCCCTTTAGACAACTAATGTCATTGATTCAGGATTATGCTTTGGAAGCAGCAGTCAGTATATACTATTGTTTTAAGATAGTTTCTGTGGGTTGAATCCACTGCTTGTTTTAAGTTCATAATCATAGTTCATCATCTCTTTTTTTTGAATTCTAGTCAGTGGATTAATTTTGGAATTATTTTTATCTTTCAATATTGTGAGTTGGATCTGCTGATTATTTTAAATTCGTATTCATCCATCCATTCATTCTTCTTCATCATGTTTTGTGTTCTGGTCAGTGGATGAGTTTTGGACTTTAAAATTGTCATTATGTTTTGTACCTTTAGGGGCCAATGACCGGGTTGTTAGGCCCTTTTAAACAACACACACATCATCATCATCATCATCATCATCATCATCATCATCAAAAGCAGTATTAAATATAGGCAGTCATGTAAAGGTTCCATTGATTTGGGTTCTGCATAAAACTGTACGTCCTGTGATTTTTTATTAATCATCATATGAACTTCCACATTTCCTGATACTTGTTTTGGGTGCTGTCTAAAAGCTGTTAGCAGGTGAGGAACAAAAAGAAACTGCATGCTAAGTCTGGTATTGAAGGTTTCTGCCCTGATCCCTTGCTTACCATGCTAGGTCTTATACCAGTTCCGTAAATGATAGGAACTAAATTGGGCATTAAACATATTAGTCTTATAAACTTTGCCATGACATTTCATTTTAAATAATATCTAGAACATAATATTGTTATAGTATTATTTCATTTTACTCCATTGTAAAGAAAATGAAAAAATATAAACAAAAAACCAACCTACTCGCTCTCTTTCTGGCATCCGAACGTCGAGCCCCTTGGCTGGATGGTCAGTGTTGCAATCTTCGTATCATAGAATCCTAGGGTTTGATTACCAGCCGAGTCTAGATTTTAGTCATGTCTGGTTAATTCTTCTGATTAAGTAATGGGTATTTGTCTCAGTATTCATCTCTTCATATACGCACAACATATCTCGCTACTGACCACCACAGATACACACGATAGTGAATACATTCCTCCATGTAGGGTTGTATCTGAAAGAGCATTTGGCCATAAGTCCAGGGCCAAGACCGCATGCAAGATGCTGTTCGGAGATACATCCCCACCAGGTTGTGGATAAAGAGGCAGAAGGTGTACTAAGACCCTGAATTTTAAAAACAACGAATGAAACAGACTTTGTCATTACAGAAGATGAAGAGGCTATGTTCTAAGCAGATATGGCCAGTGGCTTGAAGCTGTGCAAGATGATGATGATGATGATGATGATGATGATGATGATGATGATGAGAAGAAAGATTTAATAACTTGTGAGGAATTATAAAGTGGTAATATAGATTGTGTTGAATTAAATACAAATTCAGAACAATGAAGGAAAGTTATCATTTACCTAAATCGTTTCTTAAAATGTGGCTTCATTACTGAGTAAGGGACAGACAATAAGTGACATTTAATGATACCTCATGTAATACTTTCCATTGTTCTCTGATGGATGTCTAGTTCCTTCAGAAGACTTGAGGCTCCTGTTGATATAATGTTTTTGTTAGTCATCAGGGGATAAAGTATAAGAAATGAATTTTTAATCTTATTCAGACTCCTAACCATAATACAACTCGCTGTCCGTCTTACTAAGCTGACAGCAGAGGACTATTACAATCATAATTATTTGTCTCACTTATTCATAATGTTACCAATTCACAATCATTGACAAGTTTACGTATGTAAACAATATTGTACATATATACAGATGATTTAAAGTGAACTGGGCAAGTTGGCCATGCGGTTAGGGACATGCAGCTGTGAGCTTGCATCCGGGAGATAGTGGGTTCGAACCCCACTGTCGGTAGCCCTGAAGATGGTTTTCCATGGTTTCCCATTTTCACACCAGGCAAATGCTGGGGCTGTACCTTAATAACGCAATAGCCGCTTCCTTCCCACTCCTAGGCCATTCCTATCCCACTGTCGCCATGAGACCTGTCTGTGTCGGTGTGACGTAATATAAATTGTAAAAAAAAAATTAAAGTGATTTTGATAGAATCTGAGGATGTTCTTGTAGAATGAAATTTGTCATTCTTTGTTTATTAGTGTGTGTGTGTGTGTGTGTGTGTGCGTGCGTGCGTGCATGTGTATGTGTGTGTGTGTGTTATAAATAATGTTTTTGACAGACTAAAAAGTTTGAAAGTTACATATTCATTTCAAATAATGTGGAGACTGAAATGATATGATTTGGTGGTGGTGGTAGTGGCTACTTTCTAGGGTTCCCGTGGGACAGAAACCATGCATTTGTCCTAAAGTTTCAAATTTAGAAGATGACAGTGGGGCATAATGGGATATCTGCCAAGGGCTGATTGAACCACTGAGATGTTAGATGACATTTTGAGATCATTTATTCTCTGTAAAGTTGACAAACTCGTATGGTTACTAACGCAGTAGTAGGTATCATGTTTTTTTTAAAAATGTCAGACTGAGCAAGTTGACTGCATGGTACTCACTGCTTAGCTGTAAGCTTGCATTTGGGTGATGGTGGATTCGAACCTCACCAACAACCCTGAAGATAATTTTCCATTGTTTTCCATTTCCTCACCTGGTAGATGCTGGGGTTATTCCGTAATTAAGGCTATAGCTTCTCTTTCCCACTTGCAACCCTTTGTAATCACATTGTTGCCAAAAACGTAAGTAATGGAAAGGGAAAACAAGTGAAAATCAAGTCCTATATAGAAAGATAGGAACATCTATCTAAGTTAGTGCAATGTTAAATCGCTAGCAAAAATAAAAATAAATAAATCTTTGGACACTTACTGAAGGCAGGAAACCCACTATGGCATATTTTCTAATGAAACTTGTTTAATGATGTCTAGTCTTTATGTACCTGTGTAATTCTAATATATGTCTGGTTGTATTACATAATTAATGAGGTGCTCGCTTAGCTTACAGGATCAAATCCTGGCCTAGTCAGCTGACATTAAGAATGCTTTAGTGATCTTGGTTGTTAAATTTATTGGTATATTAGAGAATTTCTTTCAGAGCAAAAATTCAGGATGTTAGTAGACATTACTCTCATCATCCTCATTATTATTCATCATTAGGGCCATTAAGGAGATCTCAACTCTTTGTCTTCTTGCGGGCCCACTAAGGTTTCATCTTTTCGGAGTGTGCTTTCTTCCATGCCTCAGAATGGACATGCTTCTGTCGAGTTGGGACTTATTCTTGGTGAACCTAAGTTTGTGTTTGAGTGCTGCTCGGAGTTGAATCTCTGTTTCTGTGATTCCATACTTTAAAAGATCCTTATTGATCTCCACCAACCAAGGAGGAATCGTTCTGTAACTTCTGAAGTAGGATAACAGATGTTTTACCAGGTGAGTTGGCCATGTGGTCAGGGGCGCACGGCTGTGAGCTTGCATCCGGGAGATAGTGGGTTCGAATTCCACTGTCGGCAGCCCTGAAGATGGTTTTCCGCGGTTTCCCATTTTCACACCAGGCGTTGGTGCGACGTAAAGCCACTAGCAAAAAATAACATAAAAGAAAATGTTTACAGATTCTTTCATCTAGCAGTCTGTAGAGGTGAGCGTTAAAAGTTATCCTTCTTTTCTGGATTACGCTTGACTTTTTTTAGTGTATCTTTCCAAGTTGCTCCGAAGTCTGTAAACACCATCTTTGAGGTTGGGACCAAGAATATTGTTTGGATAATCCTCCTTTCCCTAATGGCCAGTTTTTCATGCAAGGTATATGTTCAAAGTGTATTATTATTATTATTATTATTATTATTATTATTATTATTATTATTATTATTATTATTATTATTATTGTTATTATTATTATTATTATTATTATTATTATTATTATTATTATTATTATTATTATTATTATTATTATTATTATTATTATTATTATTATTATTATTTAGGGGTAATGTGCCTGCCTCTCACCAGGAGGCCCTGAGTTTGATTCCTGGCCAAATCAGGCATTTTTACCTGGATCTGAGAGCTGGTTCAAGATCCACCCAGCCTTCGTGAGTATAATTGAGGAGCTGTCTGACCTTGGAATTTGCAGTGGCCTGTCAGGACTATGGCTTTCATGATTATTATTCATAGTTATTCAGTTGTTTATATTATTAATCAAGATTTGTTGTATAATAAGTATGATTTTTCTATTTAATAATTATGTTTGTTGTTTACAGTTCTTTGCTTTGAAGTCATGTGAATCATTGGTTGGTTGTGAACATGTAGGTTGAGAATCTGAGCAAGGACTCAATTTAAAACTTATGTTTGGGTTGATTGGTTCTCCAGGTTCTAATAATTTTGGATACATCATCATGCATACATATAGTATTGAATCTGTATTGATTGTGTGTGGTTGTATTTTTGGTGAATTTTTATTTAAGCCTAAATATAATGTGAGTGATACTTTTGTTTTATTTTATTTTAAAACTTAGTTTCGGTATACTGAAGAACCTAACAGTTATAAATTAACTGCGTCAAAACTGGAAAGAGATGGCTTCAGGTAATACAACAACAACAAAAACCTTTTGTTTTTTGTATTAATAGTTTCAGTCACATCAATTATCAGTTTCCAACCTATGGTCATTTAATGAAACACATGTTTTGGTCTCTTCTATCATCACTTTAATTTTTTTACACCTGTTATGTGCATATACTTTACGTTGTATTATCAGATAATGATAAATAATGCTACATGAAAATAATTATTAGTGGTGCCATCTTAATTTTTTTTCATCTTGTTAATTTAGAACCAAGGTATGAAACTGCATTTGATTTGTACGTTTCTTTTTCATCTTACTGCTGCCAGAAGCTCGCAAGATGATCACAATGTTCAAATTCTCTTCAACAAAGAAGTTTACTCTCAAAATATTGTGGATAAACCAGTAATCATTGCTTGTCCTACATGTGGCAATAAATACAGGCATATTAGTTTTGAATGTGGCAAATCATCATCATTTAAGTGCCTGTAGTGCCCTCATCAAACCTAGCGGAAGTGTAATATTTTTCATATCGCAAACTGGCATAGCTAAAACAACTCCAAACATGAACAAAATGTATAACATTTGTAAATATCCATTTTTTTCTGAATAATTATAGATTATGTAATATCATTTTTCTATATTGTATCATCAAGGTTAATGGATAAATATGTTATAATAGAAGATCGATATAAAACAGCAAGTAACATTATTGAAAAATAAACTTCTTGTATTATTATTGATTTATATTTTATATGAATAAGGCAAATTTAGAATGGACCTATTATTATAGAAATCTTATGTGCTCAAATATTTTCATTATGAAATTATCCATATTTTTTCTTCCTTTCTTTCCCTGGAAATAATGAAAGTTAAATCTGCTATCAGTATTCAGAAAATATACAATGTTTTGGCAAGTTTGTGATTGTGTTTTACATATGTTTATATATATATATAATGTTGCATTTTGTGTGCAAGGATAATTGCAGTTTTCTTGTTTTCTTCAACCAGAATTTACTTCTGAAGAGAACCAGTTCCATTCACTTTCTTGATCAGCCAGCACAATCAGTCACCTTCCAAATAGGTCTACTAACCATTCACAATATTGTGTAACATTGTGTTTCACCAATGTTCGTCACTGCAAGGGTATATGTTAATTACAGAATATTTAAGAAAATCAGATTTATTCAGTTCAGGTAAGTTCAGGCTTGTTCAAGAAGATACACTGCAATTTTATCTAGAAATATTTTTGCAGTGATATGTGTAAAAAGAAGTATTTTATATTGCAAGAATTCTGATTGATTGTAATCTTTATATTTGTAGGATTAAAAAGACAACATTATTTGATTAAGTCATGGACCATGCTGACGTTTGGTGGGATATCTGGTCTTTCAAGTGCTTGGCAACTCTTCTGAGCCTAGCCACAATATGGTAGTTACACTACTACATAGACCATAGTAACTTAACACATCCGACAGGTTCCATAAATCTAGATGCATATAACTGATGACCAGAGCTGAACATATGCCTGTAAAAGAGGAGATTCTAGAATTAACATTGTATTATGGAAATCCAATGTTCCCAATATTTTTCACTGTGAAATTAACTGGATTATTTTTACCTTTGTGTCCTTTGAAATAAGGTAAATTGTATGTGCTCTCAAAACCTTTTGATAGCAGAGTGTAGTGCATTAAAAGTATCATAAATATGGTATCCACAGGCTTTGCACTATATTGTTAAAGGAGTAAACATAATCTGCCTATTCTCCCTTCAACTGGACTCACATATTGTCCTTAACTTGTACTGCTGTGTACTATTGATACTTCATGTTGTTTCATTATGGTAATTAATGCCCTTTTCATTAATTTACATACAAATAGAAGCCATTTGGGGTATAAAATCGAATTTTTCACATGTTCAGTTTTGATTGTGTATGCAGTGATGTTTGAGAATTCATCTCAACTCAATCTAAAGGTTCTCTGTAGGAGACAAATTCAATGTAAAATCCAGAAAACAAAGAATAGAGTCAATCACTTTGAATACACTATCTTTTTTTGCTGAATAGTGGTATGTATGCATGCATGTATGTATGTATGTATGTATGTATGTGTGTGTATGTGGAAATGGGGAGTGAGTGAGTTTTCCATTGCTTTCCTTACTGAGCCAGATGGTACTGTTGCATATCAGCCTACCAGGCCAATCGAAATGTATACACCAACTGACCCTATGTGACACCTCCAGGACTCCCTGCAGATGGAATGGCATTACTTGCATGGATCATACCAGGATCATTTTCATATTCTCAAAGCCAAGGGTAAGACTTAAATAAATAGATGAAAGTAACAAAATTGATCTAGCCCATACCAGAAGACATAGTGCATTGGTAACACTACCTCCGGGAGATAGTGGGTTCGAACCCCACTGTCGGCAGCCCTAAATATGTTTTTCCATGTTTTCCCATTATCACACCAGGCAAATGCTGGGGTTCTGTACCTTAATTAAGGCCACGGCTACTTCCTTCCCATTCCTAGACCTTTCTTATCCCATCGTCGCTATAAAACCTATCTATGTCAGTGTAACATAAAGCAAATTTAAAAGATAATAATAATAATGCTATTTGCTTTACGTCCCACTAACTACTCTTTTACGGTTTTCGGAGACGCCGAGGTGCCGGAATTTAGTCCCGCAGGAGTTCTTTTACGTGCCAGTAAATCTACTGTCACGAGGCTGGCGTATTTGAGCACCTTCAAATACCACCGGACTGAGCCAGGATCAACCTGCCAAGTTGGGGTCAGAAGGCCAGCGCTTCAACCGTCTTAGCCACTCAGCCCGGCAAATTTAAAAGAAAACTCTATATATATGTTCATGAATTTAGTAGGTGACAATAAAGTCTATTCTGTCCACATTTGAAGGTGTAGGTGTGGATGTAAGTGAAATAGTCTTTGAGATGGAGATTTTGGATTAAAATAGAGGTGATATATCAAGCATTGCATGTGAGGACCTCCAGTTTCTTTTGTTTTATGTTATTGTTCTCTCCACATTTCTTTTGCTGGCTTTTTCGTGGCTTTCTGTAAGATGCTGTAATGTCGTGTAGTTGGCCTAGTCTTGGAGATGAAGTGATAAGCATTGGACCTTTTTTTTTGTTGATAATTTGTAATTTAAATATAGTGAGTGTGAGAATCATGGTTGTTTGTACTACCATAAATTATTGCTAGAACTGCTTTACTGTTATTGTGCTCTTAAGCCCTTACTATTTTTGAACAGTTTCTACACCATCATGTAATTGGTTTCAGATTCATACGAATGAATGCAGCATGCAAGCTAACTTATCTTGTTATTTTGTCTCAGAAAGCGTTATACAAATGGCACATGTGATTTTTAATAACAACAAGAAAGAGATATCTTATACACATGAAGCAGTACTTGGACTTTTCTCATGTTCTCTGTATAAAAGTGTATATCGATACAAGGGAAATATAAGGAGACACAGGCTTTTTGAATGTGGCAATAAAACTCCTTCATTCAAATGTCCATACTGTGTTCATTGCTGTAAGCAGAAGACCAATTTGTTGAGCCATATCTTTAGAATACATGGAAAATTGTCATAGCGTTAATGAACTGGATTTCTGTTGTGTTTCATATCGGAAGAATCTTGATTAAAAAAGAAAGCTTTTGTCCTGTGTTTTTATATATACATACTGTACTGATCCTCATAACCTTCAGCTGATATACTCTGGATAAGAATCCTGGTCAAAGGAAACTCTCTGGGCTAAATGTGTTGTATACAGGACTAAATATTATAAAGTTCACAACTGTGAAATAGCAATGTTTTCTTGTAATGAATGTATCCAGAATCAATCTGAAAAGCACTCGTGTGGTGGAGTATGGGTTGAAATATATTCGTTTTTCTTTTTATCATCAGTTATTGAACTTTGGTAAATTATATGGATACTTGTATTCTTTATTAAAATTAACTGTCATGATATAATTTTGGTTCCTTCCATTCCTTTTGCTATCATTGGTTGAAGAAGTAAAAATGCCCATATGTTTACCACAAAATTTCTTGACTTTGTGTCATACAGTTTGAAAATTTATATTATTATTGTTAAGAATAGTAGAGAAATATTGCTTTTCAATACTTCCAGGTTTACATAGTAATTATTTTGCTGTTGTGTTGTAGTCCTTGAAATGCAGATTGTGGATTAAAATGGGATTGCTGTATCAAAAATTGGACATGGAAACTTCCAGTTTTGTGTTGGTGGTCTTTTGTTTTGGGTTATTGTTCTCTCCATATTTCTTTTGCTGGTATAGGGTACTTCTTGGCTTGCTGTCAGGTGAACAGGAATATTCTATCATCCCTGTCAGCTCAGCTGAAGTAATATTCCTTTGGGAAAGTTGACTTCTTTGCTGTTAGGCCATAGTCAAAATATTGTAAGCTGTCAAATGTGATCATGGCCTAGTAGCTCAGAAGACAACTACTTCCCATCTAATAACAGTTGTGAAAGCCTACATCAGTACATAAATGTTTATTTGCTTTGTGTATTTCATTCACTGAAACCTTTTCTCCTCTGGAAACATGCCTTTCAATGGATTCCCAGAAACAAATGTGTATTTATGCTCATAACATACTGAAGTACCTGTATCTGCAGGGAAGATGAGAAAAGAAACACACCGAGGGAGTTGGCCATGCAGATAGTGTTATGCGACCGTGTGAGCTTGCATTTAGGAGACAGTGGATTCGAATCCCACCATTCGGCAGCCGTGAAGATGTTTTTTTCTCCATGGTTTCCCATTTTCACACCATACAAATGTTGGTGCTGTACCTTAATTAAGGCCATGGCTGCTTTGTTCCGAGTCCTAGCCCTCTCGTATCCTTCCTTGCTGAAAAACTTTGATGGTGTTAGTGCGACGTTAAATAAGCAGGAAAAAAAAAAAAGAAAAGAAAAAGAGGATCATGTTATTGGTGAGATCCTCCCATTTTTCTGTGTTCTCTTCTGACAAAAGCCCTCAAATGACTTACAGGTGAATAAACATGACTTTGCCTTGCACAGTTTATGACAGTTCAGCATAATTCTTAGCTCTGATTTTTCTCATTGTATATTTTTAATGTTTAATGATTAGATAGGAACAGGAAGTGTGTGTATATATATTTTTACAAAATTTGCTTACTTCAGGAGTTTTCTACAGAAAGAAATTATGCTTTTAGAGATTGTGACTTGCTGTGTTCCTATCAATAAACAACATTAGTACTTGATTTTAATGCCTTCACCTCATCATATTATATCTGTAATGTTACTGACTGCTCTGCACCACTGCAAGTAGTCCCAGGTTGTGCCTGTAAAAAGTCACTTATGTGAGTTGAGAAATGTCTAGTATTTTTCACATGTTCATCATTCAAGTTTCACAATATTGACTGACATAAATTTGTCAGGTGAAGAGTTGGTTATTATAACTGAACATTTGTTTTTTGTGTGTGTGTGATAATAATTGAAAAAATTTAGTTAATATAAGTTATCAAAACCTTTGAGAATGTCTATAGAAGATGATTTCTCTTCGTCCAGCTCCTTGGGTGAAAGGTCAGCATCGAGACCTTTGGTTCAGAGAGTCCTGGGTTTGATCCTAGTTGGCTGAGGGATTTTAGCCATGTCCAGTTAATTCCTCTGACTTTGGGACTGGGTGTTTGTGTTTATTCCAATAAACTCCTCTTCATATACACACAACACACCATGGAAACATGTAATAGTGAATACATCTGTCCACGTAGGATGGGCATTAGGGGAAGGGCATGTGAATGTAAAACAGGGCCAAGTCTACATGTACAACCCCACTAGTGGGTGAGAAACGTGGCAGAGGAGGAGTAGGAAGAAAAAAGATGATGATGGTGATGACTTCTCTTAAAGCTGTTGTGATTCTAAAATGGAAAAGCTGAAGATGAGGCTACCCTTAGAACTCTGTGAGAATCATCAGGTGATCTCATAGTAATCCTGTTGTTGTCAAGCAGATGTCTTCAAGGATGGACAGTTGAACGCGTAAGAGTTACTTGTGTCTCTCTTGTGTCTTGGTTGCCCTAGGAAAATTGTTCTTGTGGCTATTTGGAGAACAGGGGATTCAGGCTCACATTTTCAGCTCTTTTGTCTTAGAAACAAGTGCTATCTGTTTACATAAAACAATTTCCTGCGTGATTAATGTTGTACAATTTTCCAGTGTATTAACTAGCTGAGTGCTGTTATAAAGTAAGTTTAGAGAGATAAGTAGGCTTTAAAGTACGTAAGATTAATTAATTCAGGAAGGCAAATGCAGGAGTTATTTAATATACTGAAGCAATTTCCGATATGTCTTATGGTTATAACATCAGCCAGAATATCTTGGAAAGAAAAGCACAATGACCTGTGCCACTGTGGGTTGCTTAGAGAATTTTAGTTTTAGTCCTGACAGAGATCACATTAAGTAAGCTTGTTTTCTGTGGCTGTTGATATTATGGTCACAGTTACGGAACCACCAGTTTTATGTAAAATCCAATACACAAGAATATGACTTTCCATTTCAAAATTTCCAGTGCGTTGATCAGAATTTGAACTGCAGCCATCTTGGTGAGAAACCACTGGCAATGTCACTTGCCTCAATGTTCACCTCAGCTCATTCTTGTTTAGAGATCGCTGAACGTGTTGAGGGTTTTAAACTCTTGTGAATGTTTATACTGAGGTAATTGAATGGGACTGAAGTTGAATTTGGTTGATTCAAAGTTGAAATAAATCCAGCTTTTGAAACAAGTTTTTGAGAAGCTTTTTATTGCAGTTTTGATTTAATTTGTTTATATTTTTTCTTTTCTTTGTCTTTAGCACTTGTTGCGTGAGATCAACGACTAAAATGGATTAATGTAATGGATTAATTTCATGTATGAAAATATATGCCATGAAGTGCTGAGATTTCCTCCCCCTCTCCTCTTAAAATGTTGGGTACCTTGGCCAAGGTTGAATCCTTAAACTTGGAATCATGAGTGAGACACTTTACCTCTTTCCCACTGAGGCAGCTGTTTCAGTAATGGACTAAGTGATGGATTTTCTTGCATCATCCATTCTGAAGGACTTAATATTTCTATGTAGGATAAAGCTGAAATTTTTGACTGCCTTGGCCCACAGACGTCTGGTTGTTTTTTTTTCTTTTATGGACTGGTGGATTTGCTGTTTTTAACATACCTCTTTTTGAGATGTTCAATGTTTATGAGAAATCACTTTCCAGGTCCTTTTCTAAAACTAAATACTTATTTTGCCAGTTTCCATTCTGCAAGTTAGTAAGCCAAATTATACATGTTTGTTGATTTTATCATTAGCTATCTTAACCAAAAATCAAAAGAGCAAATTATTGTTCAAACGTGTGTGCTACGTGATCCCATATAGGAAATACATATGTTTTACTCAGTGTCTTGTTAACTCATACAAAAGCACACAAAAAAATTCTCTCACTCGTACAATATGCTTTCTGTCTTCTAAAATTTAAAGGAGAATGTTGCCATGTGTTCATTTGAAATTAAAAGTTTGAAATGTGATATTGGACATGGACAGGACATGACAGGAATTTCTACTATTTAGCCAGTGGATAGCTGTACCCCAATGGCAAGTATAGTAATATTTTTACAACTTTGATAACAATCACTGCATCTGTACAGGCTCTTCATCTGTTGCTTCTGTTTATACTGCTGTCCTAAGCAAATTTAATGTATTTGCAAAATTTAACTTTTTGCAATAAGTGTACACCGTGGGTTTTGAGTTGTTGGCGCATTGTTGCATTAAAGTTGGCTTCGTGGGAAAGGCGTACTGCTCTTTTATTGTGTATGATATGGCATCTTATGCTGTTGCCACTGTGCAAATTTCACCGACCTTAGCTGCGTTTGAACTCATGATCTTGTGGTTATGGGTCCAACATGCTCACCATGCACCCACCTGCACTATCACTAACATCACTCTATTATCCAAAGAATGAATTATTCTTACACATTTACATTGTTGGAGTTTACTTTGAACGTACACTTTAAGTAATAATAATAATAATAATAATAATAATAATAATAATAATAATAATAATAATAATAATAAAAAAACTCAAAAACGAAGCATTTCAGGGTGTATCCTTATGGGACATTTTTTCTTTTACTTTGTTATAAGGAACCTACCTGTACAATATGTCCAAGTATTTCTGTTACAACCTGTATGAACAACTGTAATAATGAAAAAGGTGAATTGGGATACTACTGGTAAATCATAATCATAAATCATAATGGTTTGAATGTAATTTTTCAAAGTTCAGGCTTAAGCTTTGTAATGAAAATGTTGATGAGGGACATGATTTTTTTATATTGTAGGAAATGAACATAGTGGTAGTAGTTCTTCTCTTCTTATAATAGGGAAAGCAACGCTGATGAAAGGGAAGGTAGACATAGGATGCAGTGGGTAATTGGGATGTGGGTCAACATGGTGGTATGAAATTATGTTTCAAATGTACGATTTTTGAATGAAAATTTTAATTCTCTAGTAATTTTATTGTGAAAAGAATGTCACCGTAGTGTTTTGCCCTTTGTTACATTTTTCAATATGATGGAAATTTAGCAAAAATTTATTTGTTGTTGCCAATACTTACCTGTATTATTTATAAGCTAAACTAAACTTTATATATGGTGTCCCAAGGTATAAAGGAATGATATAATTTTGATAAAATTAATGTCAAACAAGTTCTCTTCCTTATTGTAGATGAATAAGGAGTGTATCACTGGAAAACCATTTCATTGTATTGAAAAATAAAAACTTAACTTACAGCAATTTAAAAAAATATGACCATAGGTATAACTCTCTCCTCTGTTGACCCCAAGGACACTAAAAATTGGCAGGAAAAAAAAAGTCATACAGCTCTAAATTACCCCGTGGTAGAGTAATTTGGATATTTCTCATTACCTCTGAACATTCCCATCTATCAACATCTGTATGGTATGTACTGCACGACTTAATGACTGAGGATCCTAACATATGTGGACAAAAAGTTATTGTTGTAAATATTATTGTAACATTAACAGTTTCCTCCTGATGAGCCAGTATAGTTAATTTTACATTTAAACAAAATGGGCTGAAATCTGTTACAGTTTATTTTTGGTTTGAATCAGGCTCTCAGAATTGAGATACTAGAACATCTTCAGTATGTATCCTTGTCTTCAAATACCTGTAACAACCTTTTTTCATTTTCTGTCAGTTTCTCCCTTTTCTTATTTTTTTTCTGCTGTCTCTTTATCCTGTACTTTCTCCTTCATCAATAGCAGTTTTTGAGGGCTATACATTGTCTCTGCAACCATAGTTCCTGCTCCTTTACAGTACCTTCATCTCTTCAATGGAGTTACAACCTATAAATAATATTGTTTACCTCTTTTTTTTAATAGTTCTTTCTTTTATGCCTGAAGTTAAATTACATATATATATATATATATTATGTTTTGTGATATTTTTGTATTCTGGTGGTAGTTTACATGTTTAATCCTTGAAACTTTATATACACATATAATACAATTTCATGGAACTGTATCTTCATGACTTGTTTTTCTTCTTTAAGTTCCAGATGGTGTTGAGAACTTTTTTCATCAAGTTCTATGGAAGCCCTGCTTGTCTCTGACAGCTGCACCTCCTGCTGTGCCGTACGAGAATGTGTGCACTGAATGTGGAAATTCTTATAAGTATCGCCACAATTTAGTTCGACACATGAGGATAGAATGTGGGAAAGCTCCACAGTTTAAGTGTCCTTATTGTCCTTTGTTAACTAAACATAAAGGAAATTTACAAAAACACATTAAGAATGTACATAAACTTGTGCCATACACTAGTCCAGTTCAGCCTGGCACAAACCTCTGATCATTTTGTGGCTCGGGCTGAGAGCACTTTGATGAGCCAGAGCTATGTAGGATTATTTAAAACACATATACACTAGAGAAAATGTTTATTGTAGACTGACCAGTACATCTTCACTTCATTTACTGTTATAGTGTAGAAAATAATTGGAATAGAATGCTTCTGATGGCAAGTAAAAACAAGTATTCATGGTAATCATGATGAACGTGCTGCATTTTGTCAGTGTGCTTTCATCAAGGAATTCAAAAGAATTTGTTGTAAAACTGTCATAAGTGCAGCTATACAATAATATCTCATGACAAGAAGATGGCTTCTTATGCTTATGATTAGACCTCGGATTATTAGGTGCTTAAAAATATAAATATATAATTTAGGCAGCTTCAATTTTACGTATTTTAATGGGCATTTTACCATCCGGTGTGAAATGCAGAAACTTCTGTAACCACTGTTTAATTAAAAATGACTTGGAAACTGACAATTTTGGCACAATGCACACACTGAAATGCCCTCAGAGAATGAAATGAAGAGTTTTGTTGCCAGCAGGTCAATGGCCACTATCTCCTACCTTGTGACACACAGACTATGAGTGTGTTTACTATAGGAGGTTCTTCAGGATTTGCAGGGAGTCTGGTTTACAGCTTCCTGATTATAAAATTTTATTTATAAAGAATTTCAAGAATATACTGTTGAAGATGCTGAAAATGAATCAGCAAATATTTTATTCTCGAAATAAATTAAAAGTAATTTTAATCCATTTTGAATCAATCTCCCAGGATGGTAATATAGTCAGATTAAAGCTAATGCAGTGAACTTGTAGTTGCGTTCAATATTATTCTGTAAGAAGGACGTCAGCTTCCGGACAAAACTTTCTTTACATAGATCTGTTTTCAGACCAACTTTGCTTTGTGGGAGTGAAAGCTGGGTGGACACAAGACATCTTATTCATAAGTTAGAAGTAACGGATATGAAAATAGTGAGAATGATTGCTGGTACAAACAGCTGGGAACAATGACAGGAGGGTACTCAGAATGAGATAATAAAGGCTAAATTAGGAATGAAGTTGATGGATAAAGCAGTACACATAAACCAGCTTCGGTGGTGGGGTCATGTGACACGGATGGAGGAGGATATGTTACCTAGGAGAATAATGGACTCTGCATGGAGAGCAAGAGAAGTAGAGGGATACCAAGACGACGATGGTTAGACTCAGTTTCTAACGATTTAAAGATAAGAGGTATAGAACTAAACAAGGCCACAGAACTAGTTACAATTAGAGGATTGTGACAGTGTTTGGAAAATTCACAGAGGCTTTCAGACTGAATGCTGAAATGCATAACAGTTTACAATGAACATGTTTGATGTATGTAGGGATAAAAATAGAAATTATAGGAATATAGGCAAATATAGGTTCTAATGTCAATTTAGGCAATTTTAGGCACTATAGATCCACCATTTCGAACCTTATAAAGAAGGAATTGAAAACATATACTGTATGGAGAATATGTGGAATAATCTATGGATAACGAGCTCAAGAGGTCAGCTTACAAGGAACTTGTTCTTTCTGAACATTCAGAGTAGACTGAAATGTAGATAAACACATTACCATATTTTAACACAGTTTGTCAGAACATGGAAAATTTGGATCAAATTTTGAGAGGTTTAGAATCAATATCCAGAAGTCCTACACTTGTACCTGTGAAATGCCACAAACTTTTTATCATCTTTTAATTGATTGTCCCAGTTTTGAAAAAAGTAGGTATGAATTAGAAATGCACTTAAATATGTGTGATATACTGTACAATATCGAGCACCTTTTAATGCTTTATTTCAAAAGAGTTGCTGTTTAAATCCGTTTGCTAAATTTCTCCATTTTATTTACAAATCATCACAGTTTTAATTTTAGTTGTTATTTTATGTATCAGTCTACTTTTGTTATCTGTAGCCCTAATATATCGTGTGTAAAATAGGGTTTGTACTTGGATAATTAATAATAATAAATGCAACTTCATTTTAAATCCTCTCTTCAGGAACAGAGTAGGTTTTTGCCTAAAATCTGAGGTCTACTTGTGATCATGGATTTAACCTTGTCTGACTTCAGGAAAATGTGGTACACAGTAATATTTATACCTTTCTGTGTCCCTATACCTTTTTCTTCTTTCTGGCTCTTTCCCATTTACCTTTGTATGGATTTAGTTCAGTTTTGCAGCCAGATGCAGTTCGTGACAGCAACCCTATGTGGAGGGATATATTCACTATTGTGGTGTTCTGTAATGTGATGTGTTGTATGTAAATAAAAATGTGTGTAAAGGCAAACACAAACATCGAGCTCCTGAGCTAGAGGAAATAACGTGACTAGAATAAAATACACGGCCTGCCCAGCATTCGAACCCGAGGCCCTCAGAACTGATGGCCACTACACTGACCATTTAATCAAGGAGTCTGACTTTCTGTATCCCTATATTGCATTGCTAAATAACACTAGTAATCTTATTAGATGTCCATTCAGCAGAATTCTGTTGACATTTCCACCTGTCTCCTTGGGGTTCGCAGTTTCATATTTTTGAGGGATATTTTATAGCGTCAAATGTGTTTATGAAATATCTGTACAGAAAGAAAACTTTATTGGTGATCAAGTCACGTTACTAGTGTCAACTTATAATACTTGTTTTTACTAATCAGATCTTTTATTTAAAATATTCACAAAAATATAGATTGATGCTATTTTTTTTGTGTGTTTTGATTATTCTGAACTGTCTAGAAAATTTCCATTAATAGCTTTAAAATAATGACAAGTATGACTTGTTTTTAAGAATTGTGGCCAATAAAAGTGATTTTTGTAAATATATCTTCTGCTTGCATCCCTTTCTTCTATCATCTGCATAAACCTTTTTACTTTCTATTTGTTTCTCCCTTTTCTGCTTTTACCTTATCCTGCATCTTATACTTTATCAACCAACAGTTTTTAAAGGCCTAGACATTGCCAGGACCTTTTTCTCTAAAACTCAGTGTCCTTAACATACCATAGTCATGGGCATTCCCTTCTTTTTTTTTACCACAGAGCCGGGCTGAGTGGCTCAGACGGTTAAGGCGCTGGCCTTCTAACCCCAACTTGGCAGGTTCGATCCTGGCTCAGTCCGGTGGTATTTGAAGGTGCTCAAATACGACAGCCCCGTGTCGGTAGATTTACTGGCACGTTAAAGAACTCCTGTGGGACTAAATTCCGGCACCTCGGCGTCTCCGAAGACCTTAAAAAGTAGTTAGTGGGACGTAAAACAAATAACATTATTATTATTATTATTATTTTACCACAGAACATGCAACCATGCAATAGTGAATACATCCTTCCACACAGGGGACAGGAGGAACATTGGATCGTAAAACTGGGCTTAATCTACGTTAGTGTTGGTCCTTGTTAGTGGGATAATGGCCAGAAAGGAGGATTTGCCAATGAGCATTCTTTTCCAAGGATGGCTGATGTCATTTGCCAGGTATTTGTACAATCTTGCAATTAAAATGCAAGGAGACTATACACAGTATGACAATATATACTATACTAACCACACCGCAGTTAGTGGTGCGGTTGATTAGCATTTCTGAAATCCAAGTAATATAGGTTGATATTTTTAGTAGTTGCAACTATTTATTTTCTAAATACATAGTATATATATGAGGTTCTAGGTTTGATAGGCCTTCACTGTAGCGATCATTGTTGCATACAGCATTGTGGAAGCCTTTGGATACCATTGGTATTGCCTAATCTCTGGATGGTGCGAAGAGAGTGATTGCTTGCAGAACATCTTCAACTATTCAGAAGCAAATCCCACACAGTCGTTTCTTCCTCGTAAGGATTGAAGTTGCAGGGATTTAAGTCCAGGGAGTATGGGGTGTGGTTGAGCACTTCCCAGCCACAGCGCTTTAACAAATCGGACACCGCTCCTGCCATATGTGCCCTTGCATTGTCCTTACAATGATGGGGGAGGTTATCCATAAAATGTCATCCTTTTCTTCTCAGTGCTGCTCGCAAATTGTTTTGCAGAAATGAACAGTAGTACTCCACATTAATGGTCAGCCTTGGGGAACAGTATGCTTTACGATAACACCATCCCATTTGTAGGGAAGAATTAGCATAACCTTCACAATGATGGCGGTTCTGCCGAATTATGTTCTTTTTTGCGGTTACCCATAATGACACCACCTATTCAATTGGTGTTTCAGCTTTGGTTTGTTAAAATCTGTCCCAGGTCTCAATGCCGTAAGAAGGGCTCTCCTTCATGCTCTTAGTCTTGTGAGCATATCATTTTAGCATTTCCGTTAAATCATGTGGAACCCATCGTGAGGCAATTTTTCATATTCTCAGGGGTCCTTCAGGATGTGTAGCACAGTCGAAAGCACCAATTCGGTATCATGTATTGATTAGGTGGACAAATTAATAAATTAACTCATGAATAATTAACTTATTGTTATTATTTCAATCAAATATCATCAATACAGATCAAAAATGATATTTATCACTTGTAATCTTGGGCTAGCTTGAGAATTGTGAAGTTCCAATATATCTTCACTAACGGGGATACGGTCTGGACATTGTCATAACTTACTGGTAGATGACCAGACCGAGGCATGTCTGACACATTTTTGCGTCCTTTTCTGAAGGCTCTTACCCATCCTGCTACTGTTTGGTAAGGTGCACCACAAGCCTTTTGTAGTCCTTGGTGACGCTGTCCTACATTGCAACCTTTAGTTCATTCAGTTTTTTTCCAGCTCCTCTGCTATTGTTTTGAAAACACTGTGACTGTATTCCGAGGCCGCTCCTTCACAACTGCTCTGTTCCCGTTATCACTGTGCATGCACATGGCAGAGAAAGAGCATGTTCATTTGCTCGGAAGGAGTGTAGTCATTTAACCTACTTGTGGTATAAACAACATTGCCTGGCTCCGTTTCACTGTGGTGCTACAGCATTGTTGCTACTATTAAAGAACCATCCTATGTCCCGGTGATCATATATTTCTGAAAATATTCAATATTTCTGCAAATTTTGAGCGAT
This sequence comes from Anabrus simplex, assembly GCF_040414725.1. NCBI lineage: Eukaryota > Metazoa > Arthropoda > Insecta > Orthoptera > Tettigoniidae > Anabrus > Anabrus simplex. The sequence continues at coordinate 669,569,133 of NC_090265.1, forward strand.
TTTCTTGAAATTTGGCCTACATGTTTGATATTATTGAGCAGTTCAATTAGTGTAAAAATAAATGTATAACAGTATATTTTTTGTATGGTTCTACATTTATGGCTTTACGAACAGTTTGTTCCCATATATTTTAGAAAATTCAATATCCACTAACGTAAAGCAAAAGCAGGAAATGTTTTCACTCCTCTTAAGACTAGAGGTTTTCTTCTAGTGAATGAAGCACCGTGGGATTAATAAGATCATTTTTCTAGATTCTTGAAAAATTCAAATTTTAACTTTTTGGGAATATAGAATTTTTTGGTAGTTCTTCACCTGTAACCCCTAGAGTTTTTAATTAAATGTGACCATTTTGATTCATTCTCAAGAATAGCTATATCTAAGGAATTCAGAAATTTTTTAAGTGTATCATCCAATTATGTTACAAAATGTGAGGTCAAAGAATAGCTCGATTTCTTGTTTATTCATTAACGGGTAGAGAAAATAATGTTTTTAACTAAAACAACATACTTTTTGCTATGTGCTTTATGTTGCACCAACACATACAAGCCTTATGGCGACAATGCGATAGGCAATGGCTAGGACTGAAAAGGAAGTGACCGTGCTTTATTTAAGGTAATTTGCCTGAAGAGAAAATGGAAAACTATGAAAAACCTTCTTCAGGACTTGAACCACTATCTTCTGAATGTGAGCTCACAATTATATGACCCAAACTGCGTAGCCACCTCGCTCGGTAAACAACACTCATCTTATGAGGTATAAAGTTGTACTGTGCTCATATGCAGCACATACTATTCAGACTGGAGCATTTACAGTACCTCTTCACTAAAATATAAATATCTAAAAAGTAAAAAAAGGGGTAAAGAACTACCTGGAAGTTTTGCATAGAACTTAGTACAGAGACGAAGGAAGATGTCATTTATCAGATTGATTGATTGATTGATTGATTGATTGATTGATGTTATGTTGCCTCGGAAGAGACCTATTGCAGGTTTTTTCAGTTAAAGCCCATGGCCAATCTACGTGTCTGGATATGAGGAGATGATGATGATGTAGGGAGAGGGTGAAAGGTGGTATTGGCATGTAGCGTACTCCTGTTGAATAACATCAGGTGGTCTGTTCAAGGCTTAACATCCCTATCTGATGGACAAATCACCATCAGCAGTGTCATATTCCCATGAACAGGTTTGGAAGTGAATCCAGGCTTTTGGTACACAATCTAGTGATTCATTATTATCTACCTCCACCTATCCTTCCCTGCCGACCAACATTCTGACAGTGAAGATTTTTTCCACCAATGGGACTCGAACCAGCTAACTACTGTGTCAGACCATACAGGCTTGGCACTTTAACAGTCATGGCCACCAGGCAGGTTCTGTTCATCACATTAATCCAAGAGTGAATATTTTTAATGTATGAAGCCTCTGAAGCATGCAGTGTTGTATTTTTCCTTTTTTGTTTGTTGCAAAAATTGAGACATTTTGCTGAAATGTACTGTATGTAGTTTACAAAACATTAATGATTAAAATATTGTTAGTATTCATGCACAGTTTAGGTGATACTTCTACATACTTCTTCCTGCAGTTACAAATATTCAAACAGAAGGTAACTGGCTCAGATACTGGACTCTAATGACTTTCTAAGAGATGTTTTTGGAATATTTTTAATAATTTAGAGTTTATTATTTGTTTCTTATTGTGAGGAGGAAGGAGGAATCCAGTGCATCCAAACTGATTTAAATATATAGTACACTTGCTCTGGAGCTTATCCATGTCTCTCTTATATGTCATTAATAATATAGTATTTTGTACCAATCATGGTGATAGAATTATGTAGTAGATTTATGGAAGTAGTGGTGATGATTATAAATTAATATTACTGTTTATGATTGAAATTGAAGTATAAGTGAAAATAATGGTGCAACTTAGGCACATGAGCAAGGAGCTCTACAATTGCAATATTGTATATATTGTATCCAATATATATATAAGGCTGTAATTTTAGAATAAGAAAAGATTCTGTATACCATGTAGTTAGAATCAAATGAAGGTGTATATTTGATCACAGTTATGGCAAAGATTCTCTGTCATCTTATTGTCATGTTCGACGTTATCAAAGCAACTTTTGATAAATCATTTTTCTTTTTGGTTCATTTGGTAGATTTTCAGGCATGTAAAAGAAATCCTGTGGGACAAAATTCTACACACTGGCATCTCAGAAAACCTTAATGATAGTGAGATATTGAACCTATATTATTATTTTTATAATTATTATTCTATTGTTTACAGACAGATTTTGCTATACGAGAGTGAAAGTTGGGTGGACTCGAGATACCTTGTTCATAATGTGGAAGCAGCAGACTTGATTGTAGCGAGATTGATTGCTGGCACTAATAAGTGGGAACAATAGAGGGGGAGGGCGAGTACTCAAAATGAGGAGAGAAGGGCTAAGTTAGGAATGAACTCAGAAGCTGTGCATATAAGCCAGTTTTAGTGTTGGAGTCATGTGAGGTGAATGGAGGAGGATAGGTTACCTAAGAGAATAAATAATTGACTTGGATTTTAGAGGGTAAGATTAGAGACCAAGAGTTTGTTGGTTACACTTGATTTTTAATGATTTAAAGGTAAGAGTTGGAACTAAACAAGGCTACAGAGCTAGTCACAAATAGAGGGTTAGGAGGACCGTAGTTAATTCACAGAGGCTTGCAGACTGAATGATGAAAAGCACAACAATCTGTAATGAAAATGTGTATATTATTACTTCGACAACAAAAACCTGAAGAAGGGCAGCTATTTATCAAGCTTGTTCATATCCGTAGACCAGCAGGACTAATCACACTAGAAACTTTTGTGATTGATATTAAACGAAACAAATGTGGATTTAAAAAAAAAATCTGTACCTCCTGTGTGGTGAAAGAATTGTGTGGTAGTGAGTTGTTAGTAGGTTTTCAACTCCATATATTGCCAAAAGTGTTGTGAAAAGTTCATGAAATTGTAAGATTTTAAAATTTTAAAAAAAGTAAAAATATTTAATTTTCCATCTTTCAGTAAATAGAAATCATCTGTCTTATATCAGAGAATATAACATTTTCAGTGCCATGTGTATCATTGTGATACACAGTGGGTTTGTAACAGTGGGTCATGTGTATCAAATTGAAACGTGTATATTTGTCGTGGTTTAGCCAACGTCTGTAAGCCAGACTCACATTTTCTATCATGAAGTATTTTCTTGGGCAGGTCTGGTCTCTGGTAAATAAAATCTTGCATGGTTCATAAAAATATTCACAGATGGCAGTGCTGCAACTTTCTGAAGAAGCTTTTGTTCAATGATATTGAAATTTATAGGCAGTGATAAAAATTCACCATGTGGGATTCACCATTGCCCGGCAGAAACTCCAAAGAGAGGACAATGCTAATTTTGCTATTCACAATTAGCTGATCAGTGTGGCAGACAGCATGTATCAAGAAAGACACAAGAAGTTTGTTTGAAGAGCCTTGGATCTGGAGAACACAAGTTTGTGTGTATGACCCTGCTTTTTCAAAACACTCACGTCAGTGAAAATTGAATAAGGATCCAAAAACTGCATTACTTCCAATTGTTCTATTTTGATTCATAATGTAAATGTTTACTTTTTGCAATTTATACAGATATTTGAATTGAAAAGTGGCTTTTGCTGTGATAGGGGTGAACATAGTTTTTAGAGGAAGTACAAATAGACAACCAACCTCTCTTAACACTAACCAGACGGAAAATAGAAGAGGTCCGCCACTTCAAAGGATGAAAATATCTTGAAAAGAAAGGGAAGGTGCCACAAAGGGTGTGAAAATGAAAGACTCCCTAGCCCTTGTAAACCTAGTACTGTCAGCATCGGAAATGATCTAGAGTTAACCAAAGGAGGTTGAAGTCGAAAGTGATGAGTCTGACCCAAGTGGGTGGAAACAATGACAGACTCAGATAGGGATGAGTGACACAAGTGGGTGGAAACAGTGACAGACTCAGATAGGGATCCCAGGGTTGCCAGCCCATGCTCCCAAGTCAAGAGCCATTGCGGTGATAAAAATTCATTATCTGGGATTCAGCATTGCCTGGCAGAAACTCCAAAGAGAGGACGATGCTTATTTTGCTATTCACAATTAGTTGATCAACATGGCAGACAACATGTATCAAGAAAGGCACAACAAGTTCGCTTGAAGAGCCTTGGATGTGGAGTTTGTGTGTATGACCTGCTTTTTCGAAAAACATACGTATTTTTGAAATACAGTGATCCTAACCCCACCCACAGGGAGTAGTGACGTTTGTCTGTCACTTGTCGATTGCAAAAGACTTTAGTACCAGATGACCCCAAATTCTTTGATCACTTATATCACTGTTAACTCACAGTTAAAAGATCTGTTCTGATATATCATGGACATGATTAACCTATTTCTTTCAGTGTATTGTGACTGTCCACTTATATGCAAATTAGTAAAAAAAAAAAAAAGTGTGCTGTCTAATGGGAAAAGTTACCCAGAATAGACCTGGTGCTGAATATGTTAATGCTGGTTTTTGAATTGAGCTGAAGATCATCATCATCCTATTCTGGAGTAACTTTTTATTATGTTTAAAGATCCCATAATATTTTGTTTTGCTTCAGCCTTTTGTTATTCATATGATGTAAGAAAGAAAGGAGTGAGTAACATCATACCTTAACATTTAAGCTCTTCAGGCTTTTTCAGTTATGAAATGACCAGCATTTTGCCCCAGTGTAGCAGTGGTCTCATCAGTTGGATTGCCCTTCCTGTTTCTTATTTTATGCTGATCAGTTTTGAGGAGTTGTATGACCTATCCTACCCTAAAAGTTGTGCGGGAGGTTTGATTTGATACTATGGTGACTGGGTGCCAATCTTGAGTATAATTATTCCTTTTTTAGTAAACAACAAAAAAGTCTATTGCATGTGATCTAATTAGTTCCTGTGTGTTCTTTCTGTTGTCACTATTTGACATTGTCGGTTTTTCTCGTGATCTTCTGAATCATTCTATTGTATGGTGTCTTAAAGTTTGAAAAATATCAAATTACATGCATGTTCCAATGTACAAGATTGTGGTAAGCACTGATTCACTCTACCTCTTTCTTACATTTCCACCTGCAGGTTGAAAAAACTGGCTTTTAACTACCTCTCCTCCCCAAATATGCTGTTGGTGGATATGTATGAGTTTCTGATATGTTTAAGGAGTCTTCTTTGAAGTACAAGCGGTGTAACATGCATGTAATTTGACAAATTATTTTTTCCTTAACTTATTGGACCCTCTAACATGATGATAAGTTCCACAGAGAATCTATATTAATCACCAGTCTTATTGATGCAAATGAAGTTCCTCTACTATGTAGCATTTGATAGATTGTACAATTTATTCAGGAAATTCCTTTTAGAAATTAATTTTTAAGTATCATGTACATGACTTGTCTATATTATGTGTTATTTTTCTTTTTAATTTTATATTATTTCTATTTAATTTTTATCTTTCTGCTCATTGCTGGATATCTTGTTGAAGTAACTGGAAGTGCTTTGTATCAGAATTTTGTTTTTAGTTGTGATTATGGGAATAGAACATGGTATTACAATAGCTGCTTCCAGTATGGTTTAAGTTACAAAGTTATGATTCCTGTTTTATATTGCAGTTATAGATTATAGATAACGATGACATCAGTACACGGTGGAAGGAATACCTTGAACAACTGTGTGAAGGAGGAAATGTGCTGAATGATCTAAGATGTATTGAACCAGAACATGAAGTAGAGGGAAATGATAAAGGTCCTACAATAATAAGGAGGGAGTTTGAATCAGCACTTCAGCGATTACATGAAAATAAAGCTACCAGTCCAGATAACATACTTGGAGAACTGCTTAAGAATATGGGAGAGAAACTGAAAGAACGTCTATTTGCCATGGTATGCAGATGCTATGATGGTGAATTTCCAGAAGACTTCATTAAAAGCAAAATGGTTATGATACCGAAGAATGGAAGGAGTGTAGAATGTTCCGATCACAGAACCATAGCTATGCTCTCTCTTATATCCAAAATACTACTATCAATAATAAAAAACAGGATAAATAACAAATTAAGTTTACAAATCAATCAGGACCACTTCGGCTTTAGGACAAGGATGGGATCAAGAGAACCCATCTTAGCTCTCCGAACAATATTAGAAAAGGAGGTTGGATATGAATAGGAACACCTTTCTAGCATTTATAGATATTGAAAAGGCTTTTGATTACGTGAGTTGGGACAAACTGTTCAAAATTCTTAATGCTACAGGTTTGGACTGGAAAGATAAGAGATTGATATTGCGACTCTATGAAGGACATACCTCGAAGGTAGATATCAGAGGAAGTATCCAAACAGCAAAAATCAGGAAAGGTGTAAGGCAGGGATGCTCTCTCTCACCATACCTTTTTAATGTATTCATTGAAGAAGCCATAAATAAGTTTAAGGCAGATACCAAAGGAGTAAAGGTAAATGGGCACCATATCCAATGCATTCGATTTGCAAATGACATAGCAATTGTAGCAGGTTCCGAAAAAGAGTTGCCTAAGATACTGAATGTATTGTCATCAGCATTGTCAGATTCATGCTTAAATATTAAGACCAAGATATTAGTTGTGAGTAAACATTCTGAATGAATTCACATCAACATTAAGCTTAATGACAAGATAGTGGAACAAGTCAACAGTTTCTCTTATCTAGGAAGCCTTATCACCAATGACAACAGGTGCAGCAAAGAGATCAAAAGATGAATAGCACTTGCCAAACAGGCGTTTAGTAATAAGAGAAATCTTTTAATCGGTGCAAATTTAGATTTTGGAATTAGGAAGAAATTTGTGATTTCTTTTGTATGGAGTATGCTATTGTATGGCTGTGAATTTTGGACAATCAGAGATCAGGATTGGAAACGGCTGGAAGTGTTTGAGATGTGGGTCTGGAGATGAATGCTTCGGATTAAATGGATTGAAAAGAGAACAGACAAAGGCGTTCTAGAAGAAATTCAAAGGAAGAGAGAACTGATTTTAATGATACAAAGAAGAAGAGCTAAATTCACTGGCCACATCTGGTGACACAAAATTTTTCTTACCAATCTGCTGGAAGGAAAAATCACGGGGAAGAAAGGCCAGGGACGACCAAGGAAAAAATTCCTTCAAGACTTAGCACAGAGTCTCCATTATGGTTCTTGTTATGAAATGAAACGAGGAGGCGAGGACAGGAAAGAATGATTGCATAAGCATTGCCTTTAGACACTGTTGGATTGCAGTTCCTCTTAAAATTGCATTTTATCGAAGTCTTTTTCATTGTGCACTGATGCATAGTCGTTCAGCTTTTATGCAACTGTCAGAATTAGATTAGTGTAGTGACAATATTTTAGCAGCTTTTGAGTGCCAGGAGCCATGAAAGATGCATTTATACTGCTGTGACATGCAGATTAATCTGAACTGCTACAATATCAAGATAGTGACTGCCTATGTTAAAAATGTATTAATTTTACAACCAGGGAAACCTACTTGCCATGACCTTCAAAGAATGGAATTTAAATGATCACTGATTCTAAGCCAAAAGCGCTAAAAATGTCACCGCCCTTGAGACTTGAACCCAAATCCTCAGTTCTCCAGAGAGGTGCATTAACCAGTCTCTGTAGAACAGACGTCAACTCAGTTTCTCTATGTCCGTAGAATAGTTGCAAAAGACAGTGTAGCATACAGTGAAGTCTGTAACGGCATACATACATACATACATACATACATACATACATACATACATACATACAAATTTGCTTGTATTCTTTCAGTTCCTAATATACAGAGTGACATATTGTCACAGTCACGGATGAGACTGGGACTTCCATTCAAGCTATATTTTACTCTGGTCTCATCCAAGAAACATGTGCAAAAATACTTCATCTTTCAAGAAATGGCAGCAGGCAGTAATGTATTAATATATATATATATATTTTTTTTTTTGTGACATTGTCAACAAATTGGAAAGCTTCCTTTCTCTCTGAAAAGTTTGTTGCTTACATCATTGGCTCAACCAGAACATGTAGTACCTGCATACTGTACCTAATATGTCTGTTACACAAGTTTCTGAATTATTACTTTCATCCTATGGTTTCTTTTGTGTTTTAGTACATATGATTTCAATAGTTTAGGTAATGTTCTGGATAAAAGGAAATGAATGTGTCGCACATACATCACATTTCTCAAATATATGAATAGTTACAATTTTCCTCTCAAGGAGGAACTGTATTCTGAGTTTGTTTTACTATATTGGTGATTGACTGCATTTAAAGTTACAGGGGAATTACTCTAATATCCCTTGTTGCTAAGATAATGGGGAGAATACTGGAAAGTAGGATAAGGTTGAGGGTTGAGAATCAGATACAGGAAAATCAGTTTGGTTTCAGAAGTGGAAGGTCAACAATAGACCCCATTTTCATATTGAGATAACTAGTGGAAAAGCAATGGGAGTATGGGAATGATATGGAGATGACATTCATTGACATTGAAAAGGCATATGACAGTGTCCCCAGGACTAAAGTTTGGGACAGTCTGGTGCAAAAAGGAGTTGGACAGGGATTAATAAAAATGATCATGGAATTGTACAAGGAATGTTGTAGTTTCATGCAAAGACAAGTTGGTTCAAAATCACTAGTGGGCTGAGACGGAAGTGTTCTATCGCCAATCCTGTTTACAATAGTAATGGATGACATCATGAGAACAGCAAAAGCAACATGTGGAGGAAGAGAAATGAACATAATGTTATTTGCAGATGAAATTGTGATCATGATGATGATGAGGATATGAAGGTTCAAGAACAGTTGGATGTGGTGAATGGGAAGATCGAAGAATGTGGATTGAAAATAAGAGTAAAACTCTTGTTATGACTAGAGGGGAGAAAGAAGGGAAAGGTCAGATTAGACTTGCACACAAGGCCCTGGAAGTAGTGGAGATGTTCAAATACCTGGGGAGTGAATTAATGGAGAATGCTCGACTAGATGCTGAGATTAGTAAGAGGATTCAAGCTGGAAGCTGTTTCGATCATAGTGTAAGAAACATGTTATGGGACAAAGATGTACCAATGGAAGCTAAGGAAACTATGTACAAGATGTATTACTACCCATAACAACTTATGGAGCAGAAACTTGGACAGTGACAAAGAAGGATGAGAGTCAAATACAGGCAGCTGAAATGTTCTTGAGGAGTATGATACAGAAGTGTAGAAGAGACAAAATAAGGAATGAGAAAATCCAGGAAGAAATTGGAGTGGAAAAAATGAATAGAATGAAGCGAATGAGTGACGAAAGAATGCCATAAAAGGTGATGGAAATGCAAATGCAAGTAAGGAAAGGCTGTGGACGACCACAATTGAGATGGAAGGACACAATTCAACGCAGTATTATAGAAAGAAACCTGGACTGGGACACAGTGTTGGAGGAGGAGTGGTGGAAAGACAGAAGAAAGTGGAGAGGAACCATGTTTACCCCTACCCGGCTACAGCTGGATAAAGGGAAATAATGATGAGGATGCATTTAAAGTTGGTAGTAGTAACTCTTATATTGTATGCTGAAGGTTGTGAGAGGAAATGTCATTGCAATTGGTTGATATTTTAGTGTGTTTAAATGGTAGCGACTTTTTTTTTTTTTTTTTCAGGGAGAAAATTCTGGCTCTTTAGTTTCTTTCAAGATTTGTAGCCATTGAAATGACTTTCAGCACATGTTGTTGTTGTTATTATTACTACTTCTTCCACTGCTTATTCCACACTGTAGTGTAGTTGTGGGTACGAACTGCGTTGCATGCATGAATATGACCTTGTTCTGTTGTCGGTACCCTTGCTGGTGCAAACCCTATACGGAGAGGCGTATTCACTGTTGTGTGTTTCTGCCGTAATGGTAGTCTGGCGTGTTATAACGCAGACATAAGAGTGTGGTGGAACGAGCATAAACATCCGCCCCAAGTCATAAACCCAGTTACAATCCTTTGCCCTGGCCAGGAATCAAACCTGGGACTTGCAAAATCAGTGGCCTCAGTGCTGACTATTCGGTCAAGGAGACAGACAACAACAACACTGTCGCCACTGCCACCACCACCACATCATCTATATCACACTAATCAGAGAGAAAAAATGGAAGGAATCCGACACTTTGAAAAATGAGGGTATCGACCAAAGATAGATGAGGGTCACGAAGGGCATGAAAATGAAGGACTCCCTAGCCTTCAAGTGGTCTATTAGCGTTGAGGTCAGAAGAGAACAAGAGATGACCAAGGGAAGTTGGATAGGATAGATAAAAGTGAGGAGCCTGGCACAAATAAGTGGTAGCAATGCCAGGACTTAGCTAAAGGCCCTGTGGTCGCCAACCCATGCTCCCAAGTTAAGAACCCCTAGGGCCTCTTACAATGGGCAGGGGATACCGTAGATGTATTCTAACACCCCCATCCACATGGGAATTAGGGGTGATGATTTTTAGCATTTCAAAATCAAAAATTTGGCAGTTTGATTTGTACATTTAACATTTTGTAGCATTTTTACCTTTGTAATGTCATCTTTTATAGCATTTTGAAGAAAACATTGCGTTTGAGTTAAGTCTGATAAATAGATGTCTGCTGATAATATTATTAAGTATTAAGTATATAAATTTAATTTGATATAGGCTAAAAATCAGTGATACTTTTGAAGGAAATTAATATTTGTTATTCATGTTCTCATATCACAATTAAATTGTATTTACTGAAATATTTTATGGCATCTAAAACCCTGATAGGACCTCATATACACTGCAGACCTGCTTGGGCAAACTTTGGGTATTTGAGCTTAATAGCCAACAGCATGTGCTGAGTCTAAGGGTTCACAGACTCGTTGATTCAGGTTCCCAGAAGAAAAATAAAGAAAAAACAGGAAATGAAGTTTTAGTTGACAAATTGTTCAATTTCACATTTATATTGCATTGTTGGATAAATTTTGTATTTTGAGTAAATTTCATATGTTATTGCAATTTTAAAATGCATTAAATAGTAATTTATGATAAATAAAAACACAAAAAGTACAAGCTTCTTCCTTTCCCTGGCCATGTATGTGCCCACAGAGTGGCCAGTCCCTTCTTCTGATCCGTAGACTACTCCCTCCATTTGTGCATTTGGGCATTAGGGATGTCCTTCCTGCTGAAGGTGGTTTCAGCTGTTTGCCAGTATGTTACTCTTGTGCATCCTTGGCCTCTTCTTGGTTGTGTGATGGCAGGAGCTTTCTGTATAGGGTGATCTTCATTACGCTGCTTGACGTACCCGTCCGTACCAGCGGAGTTGTCTCTCCTCCAGTTTCTCACCAATAGCGATGATTCCAAACAATCCTCACATGTGTTCATTACACACTTGGTAGATTCATGATTATTTTCTTTGCTACTTGTTTAATGTTGCACAAACACATCAAAGGATTTTGGCAATGGGAGGATGGGAAACCACTGAAATACTTTACTATTGCTGATCCCACAGTCAAAGGGTTGTAAGTCTATCTCTTATCCTCAGGCCCCAGGTTTTGATTCCAGCCCAATTCAGGGATTTTTATCTTGATGTGAGGGCTAATTTGAAGGCCACTAGCCTACATGGGAACAATCGAGTAGTTTCTGACGGTGAAATAGTGGCCGTGGTCTAGAAAGCCAAAAATAACAGCCAAGAGGATTTGTGCTTTGACCACACATTACCTCATAATCTGTAGGCTGTAGGGTGAACAGTGGTCGCTTGGTAGGCTAAGGCCCATCAGGGTTGTAGTGCCGTAATACTACAGTATATTCCTTACAAGAAATACTGAATGGTGATATTTTAGTTGTTGTCAGATAAGATGGGCACTGTGCAATACTGGCTCACAACCCAAGGAACTTTGTATGATAAAACAAAACTCTTCTCGAGAGAACAACTTTTATCTCTGCAATAAAGTTCATCTCTATGTGAATTGCATTATTTAAATTTCTCTTCTGTCTGTTCAGTTGAGAAACGTGCTGCTTGTGTTGCATATCATATTCTGATTATCCAATGTCTTATATTCCATTAACTGAATATTGCCTCAGTATGAAATTGACTGTCAAGAGTGAATGGAAATGAACATATTTCTCCCAGATGTTCCATTAGCTTTATAGTTTTGCAAATTAGTGTATGATTGCTTTTGATTTAAGTTGTTTGTAATATAATTCATTTTTGTAATAAAATATTGTTATCATATATTTTGTGCATTCAGATTTCATAAGTGGAGAGAGAGGAAAAACTAGAAGGAAGAATTTTATCTTGGATTTGTAATCATTTTTGTAAAATTTAAGTATAAAATTACTTCCATCTAGGTACAGGTTACCTTATGTTTTTGAACGTTAATTGATCATTGCACGGAAAGACCAGTACTATGAAGATGGAAATCTAGACATGATAGTCCCTCATTTTTGCCTTGTGAAAAATAAGACAGAAATCTTGATCTTAACTGATCTAATAACACAGGAAAGTCTGAATTAAATTGTATCAGTTTAATTAATTGAATTGCACATAATGACTCTTGTCATTTCATCCTGTCGCTTGATAATGGAGACCTTGTGTGTAAGAAAAACCCAATAGTACAGAACGAAGGAACTGTCCAGTATGGTTGAAAATTAAAAATATGCCTGTTACAAATTATTAATTTGATCGATATTTAAAAAAAATTCTTTTAGGATTTTCATTTTGCAGTTACCAGGTATCTGTAGACAAATTGCAGACAAAAGATCTCCATTGTTATGCAATGAAATGTTATATTTCATTAAATAAATATTTCCTAAGTGACTGAGGAGTTAGAGCACTGGCTTTCTGAGCCTAAGTTGGCAGGTTTGATCCTGGCTCAGACCAGTCATATTGAAAGGTATTTAGTTCTGCTAGCCTACTGTTGGTAGATTTACTTGCATGAAAAAAGAACTCCTGTGCAAAATTTCCTGTTCCTTAAACATCATAGAAGTAGTTAGTGAAGAGTAAAACTATTATTATTGAAATACTTTTATCAATAAATTAATTCAAATCTTGCAGCATTATTAGACTGCATGTGGTTAGTTAGGTTTTGTGTTTAACAGCTTACTCATGAGGAGTCAGAAAATAGGAGAGAGATGAAATCGAAAGGTTTCTAAAGGGAAAAAAAAACAACCCTGTAGCCTATTACATTTTTTAAATCTCACAATTCTCCATCTTGGCACTTTTATTTTGACAGTAGTAATTACAATGAAGTTATTCTTTGTAAGTACCATAGGTCCTTTTTTTCCCCCTTCATATTTGATCCATAAACGACTAATTTTTCATTTCCTCTCATCAGTTTACTACTCATCCATATTTTGAGTCATATTGTAGGTCAGTAACTTAAACCTGGCCTTCATTCACTGTTCTGTGTATTTGGTTGTATTTCATGAGAGAAATGTGCAGTCAAAACAGAATACTTCAGCCCTGTACTGTGATGTCATTGAACAGTTATCTTGAATGTAATTTCTTTCTGGAGTTTCTCAGGACTCCATTAAGGAAAATGGTGAGTTAGCTTCTAATTTAAACTCCTCGGTCGCTGGTTGATTGTAACCACTATTACAATGACTGCACTGCTGAAGACACCACTAAATATATATGGTAATTAACAATTATAGGCTACAGAATGTGCTTATATACAGTTACTATATTTACATAATAACTTATTTGCAGGATCTTTTGTTCATTATCAAGCAATTCTACTTACACACTTGTGAATCCCCACACATGCTCCAGCTAGGCCGACCCATCCATACATATGTACAGTCTGCAACACTCAGGATCACATGAAAACTCGCCCACCTTCCCACACGTATTGAACATTCACACAAATAGAAAATTACATTATGCACAGAAGGTTTCATTCATTGCTTTAATTGCATTTCTTACAGGGGGCTTGAAACTTGAATATGCTAATGTTGAATGAGCCTGATAGTTTTAGTATTGACAGCAATTCACAAACTACAAAGCTGTAATTAAGAGTGTATATCCTGACAAGGCTATGCATTATCATCCTATACCATTACAAGTCTGTTGGGGTCTCCATATTTAAATAATTCTTCATTGGCTTTGCATCCATAAAGTGATAAAAAGTATGATATATTAAGCTTGTGATTTCCTACAAATGGCTGTAGAATGATTTCTCTTTTATATCTTCAATTAAACAGCGGCATCATATGTAGGGCTGTAAGCTGATTACTCCTGTGGCAAGAGTATCACTCCCAGAATGATTAGTTTTGAGAAGAATTACTGACTGTAAACAAAGCCTGGTTTAGGTATGGGCAGGCAAATAGATAGTAGAAGTAGTGATTATTATTTTTCAGGAGCATAGAAACAAGATTTTCATCATACCATAACTTAAAGTGGCAAACAGATACTGCAGGATATGTTCAAGTTTGCTGTATGCTGTGTAAGCTGCCTGTTGTTCCGAGTTTCCTCGTGAGAATGCACGAAGTAGGAATAAATATCCTCTTTCTCCTTATTTTATTGGGGCTGATGACCTGCGATGTTAGGCCCCTTAAAACAACAAGCATCTTATTTTATTGTGTTGCCTGATACTTATACTTATGTTCATATTACCAAGAAAACGTAGTTATAACTTACTTCCTCTACTCATGTTTTTATGTTTATCATTGTATTTCTCCTTATATTCAAGTCATCATTCATCTATAAATTCTGCAAGTTAACAGGTAAATTAATATACCTTATTTGACAGTATTATGTATGAATACATTTTCTAATTTATAAGTTTTATTTTCTTTTTCTTTTTTCAGATGATTATTATTTTTTTGGATTAATTAATTCCTTACTTACATTTATTTCCTGTTTCAGGTATTGGAAATCGTGAATGGCAGCTGGTACAAACTATCCAAGTTGCTTCAAAGCACACACATTCTTCAATCAGTGGTCCTGGCATTTATCGTTGTTCTGACTGTGGAAAGACCTATCGTTACCATAAGAATTTAAATCGCCATGTTCGCTTAGAATGTGGGAAAGAACCTCAGTTTCAGTGTCCGTTTTGTCCTCATCGTGCCAAACAGAAAAGTAGTGTGCAAACCCACTTACGAAATAAACACAGAGATTTGCTTCTGTCACAATCTTTGAATAAGTCATGATATTTTAAACAAAGATTGCATTTGTGGTGTATATCTATTTTTTTAAATTTGATCTGATGTAGAGGTGTCCAATTTTCAAACTGTAGTGACCTACAGCAGAGGCTGCCCAATTGTTTGTGAATATTGAGCATATAAATATATGATTATATCGTTCATACTTTATGAGAGAGACATGCCATAATGTTTTTTTTTTCCTGTAAACAAATTCAAGCTTTTCTGTGTAGATTCAAAAGAAGATTAACTTGATTTTCAGCATTTTTCTGTATCATGTTTATTAATGACATTTCTTCAACATATATGTATTGCAAGTTGCAGAACCTAACCAGGCAAGCTGTCAGTTGCACTCTCCCCATTAATTTGTGTTATGTTTTTAGTTGTGCATTTTTTCTAGTTCTTGCTGTTTGTAAGGTTGGGTTGATTTATTATTTTAATCTTTTCTCTTTATGGTACCTTTCAACTCCATGATTAATTGCCTGGCAATTTGTATAAGGCTGTCTGTAAGACTGACATTACTAGTTATTCTATGAATAAATTTTATACTTTTATTCCAAGGTGTATGTTTTTGTATCTGTGGGATTGAAAGTAGATTTGTAGAATTGATGGTTTGTTACAGATGGATTCTTTTTTTAGACCAAGAATCTTTCATTCTTATAAATTAGTGTGTGTCTTTCTGTTCCCCATGTAGCAGATGATATCATCTGATGTCAGTGGCATTTAAAGAATTATGACAGCACCAGGCTGTTAGCTTCCAGCATATTAAAGAATTCTTGTGGGACAAAATTCCAACTCCTCATAGTCTGTTCAGACTGTTAGCAGTTAGAACAGGTGTTAGATAATAATCGAACTCTCGGAGCTTGTTCTTACAGAGAATTACCAAGAAACACCTGTCAACACAAGGTAAATCAGTACTACAGTAGTATCAGCTCTGCGAGATGGTCATAGGCTCTGAGATTTGTAATTTCCTTTGGGAGCACTCATTTTGAAATAGTTGTCCTAAATTTTTGAGATGACTAATATCCTTTTCATTGCACATTAATTGTCATAAAGAGCAATTAACAAAATGTATTTCTGTACCTCATAGGTTTTAAAACTACTGGAGTGTAACTCCTATCAAGTGGCTAGTGTAACAATAATGGGTAACTTACGAAGCAACAATTGTTTCACATACAGAAATGCAAATTCAATAATTTTTGATCTTATATTATCAGTAGTCACTTTCATTTACTAATTTCAACAGATTAATTTGCATTTCAGTGTACCTGCATTTGCATGCAGGTATCTTCTTGTGGCTGTAGTCACAAGTGTAAAAATTTTTTTAAAAAATAGAACAAGATATTATTGCCACACATTGTCGACAGTGTACACGACTTTCTGCAGCTTGTATAATATTGTCAAATGAAATGTCCACAGTGCTTTCTTTCATATTGGTGCTCATCAGTAATAATGATGCTAAAAAATTAAATTTAAAAAATGCTCAATGATACAACCAAGACTGTAACATGAAATGTTAACTTGATGTAATGCATTCTTTTCACATACCCTAGCTTTAAGTACTACCGAGCTTGATAGCTGCAGTCACTTAAGTGCGGCCAGGATCCAGTATTCGGAGATAATGGGTTCGAACCCCACTGTCAGCAGCCCTGAAGATGCTTCTCCGTGGTTTCCCCATTTTCACGCCAGGAAATTCTGGGGCTGTACCTTAATTAATGCCACGGCCACTTCTTTCCCACTCCTAACCCCTTCCTGTACCTTCGTCGCCATAAGTCCTGTCTGTGCTGGTGCAAAATAAGCAACTTATGAAAAAAAAAAAAAAAAAAAAAAGCTTTAGGTGCTTATCTAAACACATTTATAATACGTAGACAGTTTTCCCTGGCAGTGAGCTTTTGGGCAGGAGTAACGCCCGCTTGTGACGAGTTCCTTACAAGCACATGCCTTTTTGCTCCCTTGTAGTCAGCACCTATGGTTAATGGAAAGTATTGAAGAGTAGCTGAGAACGGATGATCTAGACTTATTAACATGATTGCTGTCCAGGAGGGGTCAATTAATCGCTTTATAATTGATCCTGCCATCAGAAAGGAAATAGTGAGCAACATGGTGCAGAAGTACGTGAACAGAAGTGTAAAATCTGCAACTCCACCATACTATACTTTTGTGAAAAATATAAATGAACATCTTGTAAAATAATTGGCTTAATGAATGATGATAGAGGAACGGTATTCTTGAGGTTTGTCAATTTCTTTAAACGGTTTGGCCTGAGGCTTTCTTTGATTATTGAAGTATGTCTATACACTGTGCTAAGTTCTCCAACCATTTATATAGCTAACGGGGTACTCATGAGCGTCATTGTCTACAAATGAAATTTGAGTTAATTATATTTTCATATCATCTAAATTATTGATGTTTTAAGCTTGTTATTATTAGTGGTCATCTTTCATAAGTCCAAGCAATCGTTCACATTGTGAGAGATGGTCATTGTTTAGAAGTAGGGGAGTCTCTGTAAAGTTGAAGTACAGTGGGGACTGTGTTTCTCAGGACCACTATGGTAGCTGTGAAGGCTTTACAGGAACCCTGCAAATAGCAGCTAACAGGTCTCTGGGTAAACTGCTACCTTGTAGTATATAGAATTATTCTCCAAAGGCTAAGGGAAGAAACCCTGACAGAAAATCTGCACACCTAGATGCTATAGGAGGCACTGGACTTTCTGTGCTTGAAAATGAAACATTTCACAGAAACACATACAAAAGTCAACCATATGGATATCTCAATGACAGCTTTTGGCATGAAAACATGGACTCGAATTGGTTTTTGGAATGTACGGACATTGTATGAACTGATAGCATACCAAAACAGGCTGTTGAATGAAATCCCCAGGTAGCTGGAAGAAGGGGGTGACAAAGGGTAATGCGGCGTCAAACAGTTGAAGCGGAGGCAGCAACAGTTGGGAATTCATGGAAAAACATCAAGAAAGTGGCAGCAAATCCAGTCAGATGGAGAGCTCATGTATGTGTCCTATGTTCCACCCAGGAGTGACAGGAATTAAGCCAAGTAAGTTATTTTTAGTTGTCAGTGCTCTGTTATGTTTTGTTTTTTAAGATATCATTTCATATCATAAAAGGCTGGCTGAACTGGCTCATCAGGATTAACCTCCTCACTCTGGTCAAGTGAGAGCGGACTTTGGCTCGGGTAGGGGTAATTATGGCTGCTGGTTGTGCCCACTGTACGGTATACTCTCCGCTATATATATAGTTCAGTCAAATATATTTGTTCATGTATTAGTCATTTTCATTAACGCAGTGCTTTCCATCCTCTTATATCTGTGATTTTGGACAGAACATTCACAGGATTAAATCTTTTCCATCTTCATTTTCTTCAAAATTATTACCTGATATAGGGATAAGAACTTCATCCGTGGTATACAATTTCTCATGACTTGTGAAATGCGGTACCACAATGCGTTGAAGATACCTATGAAAGCACTAATACATTAGCAGTGAACAGCAATTACACGGCAAATGACTAGCATGAAGGACACTCGAACCCTTACCTTTTAACTGATTGCCCCTGACATGTGGTGCCTCTACTATAGATTAGCAAGACACCTGCTAGAAATCATGAAGGTTAAATTTCGCCAGCAGTCTACCATAGCCATCTGGTATAGCTCTCTCCCAGGTCTTATATCTGAATTAGAATACCGAGATGTGGAAATGTGTGTTAGTTTGAATACTAAGAATTGGAGCAGTCCAATGGGCTCTGTATTAGGAGGACTGGTGTTTGATCTTCGTTAGCAGCTAGGATTTTTATGTCTTGATTCCTGGTTTACTCTCACACAGTTGTGACAGATAAAATCGCATTTGGAAAGATGAGAAAAGCACATGCAGTAACAGGACAGACATAGTGACAGGTCAGTGTTGGAAGAGGGAGCAGCATAAAGACGACCAACAAGAAAATGCAAAGGGACAAAGACAGTCTCCACTTCTCCATACACTGCTTTCTCCTCATCAATCACAGTTCTTCTGCATTCATTCATTCTCAGTCTCCAACAAATTTGTTTTTGCTTTCCAACTTCATCAGGAGGGCAGGCATTAACACTAACTGATCTTAATGGAACTTTGGTCTTGTCACCGAGATTGTCCTCGTCCTCGTGTGTTTTCATGTACATTCTTGTCTCCTTTTTCTGTTGCTTTCGTTTTCCTCACTGACCTTTCATTGAGTTTGTTGTATTATGTGTCCTTTTCATGGTCCCCAACTTTCTATCTACAATTTCACAGTGCTGTAAGTACCTTGTAGAAGTGAGAGCTGAAGGTAAGAAAATGTGGAATCCAGTCTCCATGTTGTCTTCAGCCATCTGGCCAGATATGGTACTTGATCTGACTTCTACCTATCCAGGTAACTCATTATGTAATTTGCACAGTTCAGTATTTTTAATATTATTATTATTTGTTTCAGATTCAACTACACCTTGGAGTGGACTTACTCAGGCAATACAGTATCAGTGTGGTGATCAGTATTTAGGAAGTGATATTTCTTTACTCTGTGAATCTACCTCTAAACCAGATGGTATAGGAGATGTGGCAGCATCCACTCATAAACACCTTCCACCATTAAGTATAGAAGGTCAACAATTTAAGCAACAAACAATAGTTCCTCAGCAAGGAAATTTTCTAAGAAGGGATAATATGTTCAGTTTGCAGTCATCAAGAACAAGTGGTCCTGGAGCTTTTTCTTGTACACAGTGTCATAAGACGTATCATTACCGTCAGAACCTTCAGCGTCATGTCCGCCTCGAATGTGGCAAGGATCCCCAACTACGATGTTCCTTTTGTCCTTACCAGACTAAACACAAGAGTAGTCTCAAAGCACACATGAGATATAAACATCATGTTCTATAGAACTAAGATCTTTCAACGGTAAGGTCAGCAGCTTATTGCAGCAAGTTATTTCCTGTTCCTTTGATATTATGAGAGATTATTGTGGACATAGCATCTGCGAGACTATTTTTCACAATTGTCTTTGCATTATTTTCACTCATGTGGATGTTGTTGTTATCATACTGGGATCTGGTGTTAAATTTTTTTAGAGTATACGTAAAGGAAAACTTCTTGTATGTAAAGAGTAACATTGTACATAACCTCCTCAGACCCAACACCAGATGAAGTGATACAAAAATCCTTTTACTTTCTTTCTAAATAAGAATTAGAATACGAATCCCTTCAGCATGATTTACTCTGGTATAAGCTGCTACTTGTGAAGATTTTATGAACTCAGGTATTTGCAAACGTGTTCCTATAGTTACAGTTCACTTAACATAGACACATACTGACCAGATAATTAAGAAGTGGAGGTGTACCCAGGGTATGAAGAGGAAAAAATATCTGAGCACTTCTGGTTGAGACAGAAGAAATATTTTGAACAATGTCTAAATCAATATGAATATTGTAATAAATTAGTGATGAATCAGTTTTTTGACTCTAGAACTGCCAGAATATATTGTATACCTAGAACTGCTGATGTGGTCAATTTGACTGCTATATTCTTATTATTATATTCATAATCTCAATATGCATAGTTACTCATTATCATGATTCTGCCTCTGTTTCTGCACATTGCTTTGTATGTTTCAATATTGATTCTTCAATAAAAAGACACCACATACTTGTTACTCTTGTCGTCAGAAACATGCTGCTTTGAATATGAAATAGGTCGTGGATTTTCTTTAAGATGTTATGGCGAGCAAATGTAGATGTTGTCTTCCCCAAGTTTACTACAAGCCACTTTGTGATCCCATCATTACCTAGTAATGTATTATCTGACTGGGAGGCTTTTATCATGATTGTCACATCCCCTGTGCTTTACAGTCTCTACAACTGAAATAATTATAGTAATTATTGAAAACGCCTCAGCCTATGTGAGGCATCGTTTTAATTTGAATACAGTATAAATCAGGGAATTTCACCAATGTTGTTATACTGATTATAACAACTACAACAACTACAAGAACAACAACTTTCCTTCAGCCTGAACAATCTAGTTTTCAGCATGATCTGAATCACTGCTTTCCAAGTGATCACTTGATTGCAGTAACCTTTGAAGCTTCTTCTCTTAGGTCGTCTATATCTGGACCACACTCTATATCAGACATACCTTCTGGAATGTCATACAATATACTCAGCAACTCTTCATCATTGAGAAGGGGTGGTCTACAAGACACGCTTACTGTGTTGTGACAAGCCAACGAATGACAGCACTGCTGGAGATGCAGAGGAAACAATGCTTGTACAGTTCGTAATATATCTGAGTTCCATTGTTGTGTGTTTGAACATTACTGTTGTTGATAGCCCGTCTGGTGGCGATGATCGTTAAGGCGCTGAAGCCTAAATGGTCTGACACCGAAGTTAGCCGGTTCAAGTCCCGTTGGTCGAAAAAAATGTTCACCATCAGAATGTTGGCCGGCAGGGTAGGGGAGATGGTGGTATACAATTCCTAATCACTAGATTGCGTGCCAAAAGCCTGGATTAAATTCCAAACCTACCCACAGTGCTCATATGGAGGGAGGGCATATCATGCTGGTTGATGGTGATTCATCCGTCGGATGGAGACATTAAGCCGTGAGCAGACTCCTTGGTGCTATTCGACAGGAGTAGGCTATGTGCTGGCACCGGGTTTACCCTCTCCCTACTGTCATATATTACGTCATTCATTTCATCTCATTAACTCCTCTGATGAGGTTGACATCAGGAAGGTGGCCATGCGGTTAGAGGCGCGCGGTTGTGAGCTTGTATCCGGGATATAGTGGGTTCAAATCCCACTGTCGGCAGCCCTGAAGATGGTTTTCTGTGGTTTCCCATTTTTACACCAGGCAAATGCTGGAGCTGTACCTTAATTAAGGCCATGGCCGCTTCCTTCCAACTCCTAAGCCTTTCCTATCCCATCGTCGCCATAAGACCTATCTGTGTCGGTGCAACGTAAAGCCACTAGCAAAAAAAAAAAACCCATCAAGAAGGGCATCCGGTCATAAAAACCCGCCATGACAGATTCATCTCACCTCATACCCGACCCCGTAGAGAAACGGGACAAGGGTAGGACAAAAAAAACCAACCTGTTGTTGATAGGAGAATTATGAGCAGATGATTATTATATCTCAACGAGAGCTGCGCAGACATGTGTTATAATACATTTTATTATGATAATGAATACAGTGGTCAAAATGATCGCTCCGATGGTTGTAGGTATGCTTGTTACTAACACCCTGTCCAGTGATACAAAATTAATTGTATTTATTATAGATGATCATTACCAGTAATAAGGAAATGTCACTACAGCACAGTATTCTACAGTAAAACCTGTATATAAAACAAGAGTGCAGAGAATGTGTAATGGTCATTTTGACCACCCTGGCAGTTCTAGTGCTAATATCTTGCACCTTGAAGTTTGCTTGCTCTAATTTGGTCACAGTAGGATTGATGTGTTGAGGTCTGTGCTTGGTATTTCTTGCTGCGAACAATCACCTTAATGATCCGACTGTCTCAAAACAAGATTATATAATAGTGAAATGTATGCAATGAATACTCTGATACAATAATGTTTAGTATAGTTAGACAATATATATGATAAATTTTTGCTATCTTGATTAAATTGGGTATTGTAAAGTGGTTTTCAAGATGAATTTGGGCATTATAAAGTGTTTTTCATAAACAAATGTAACACCTTTGTGTCACAAGTTTGGCCAAACAGAAGCCGTGAAGATGAAGGTAAACGGGCTTCATACTCAATTCTTGGCTGCACATATACATCTTAGTTCAGAATTTAGTTCATAGATGGCCATCCTAATGCTTCCACAATTTTGTAAAATAATTTTAACGCGAACAACACAACTTGTTTTCGTCACAATGAAGGGTCAGTGTAGGAAAGGGAGCAATAGGAAAAGAGACTAGGATAAACATGAACTCACAAAAGGATAAGAATAATCTCCACATCTTCCTACACTGCTGTCTTAAAAAATATAGACTTTCTCCCCATTAATTCCAGTTCTTCAGCACTCATTGAGGGACCTGGCCATGTTGACATATCTTCGGTCTAGGAACTATGGATCAGAAGAAAACTGGATAAATACAGGAAAAAAAGAAAGAGACAAAAGGATAAAGATGAATAAAGGTGGCAAAAGACTAGAATCTCAGGCAAATATGAAAAGAGAAAATCTCCCTCTCTTAATGAGATTGGGAAGTAGTAACGAGTGTGGGAAGAGGGATGACCAAAAGAGGAGACAAGGACAAACCTGAAAACACAAAAATACAAGGAGAGTCTCCACATCAAGACAAGATCTGTCAAGATGGCCCCTCTTGTCCTGCTGATGAAGCTGGAAAGTAGAAATAAGCTTGTCATAGGCTGGGATGAAACAGACGTAGAAGAATAATTGTGATTGATAAGGAGAGAGCCTATCTGTTTGAAGGTATTTGTGTATGGAGATATGCCTGGCTGACTGGCTCAGACGGTTGAGGCGCGGGCGTTCTGACACCAACTAGGTTTGATCCTGGCTCAGTCCGGTCAGCCTCGTGTCGGGAGATTTACTAGCATGTAAAAGAACTCATGTTGGACAAAATGCCGGCATCTCGGCATCTTAGAAAACTGTAAAAGTAGTTAGTGGGACATAAAATTAATACCATGTATTTGATTCCCCTCTCCCTTATACAACTTGCTATGTGTATTTTAATGGTTTTCAACTCATTTTTATGCACTACTGTGTTATTTTTCCCCCTTGAGTTATGCCCTCGGGCAAATTGTAATAAAGCATTCCCAAATTATGGCCCCAGGGTAAAGGAGTTTATCCGCCCTGCGAGCGGTCTGACCTGTACTTGTCTCCCTCTTGGTTTCCCTTCCCTTGCCCCTGCGGAGGCGCTGTGCCCCTCTAGCGCAGCCTATATGTGTCGCCTTGCGTCATCGCTGCTCTTGGCGAGGCCGTGCTGGCTCCCTGGCAGTAGGCATTCGTTTCTTGCTTTGTCACCTGAGCACTTCACAGCTCCGTCTTCGAACCCAGGACCGCTAGGGGTATAGGAGGTAAGCATCTAAGTCTTGATTAGACTCGCGGATGACGGGAGGACATTCCTTCGCTTGTAAGCCACTTGATGGGCGCTAAATGTTGTTTTAAGGCATTATAAGTGCCAAGCTGCTTGAAATCTAACATGTTTGAAATAGAATTTGTAAAGTTATGTGTGAACATTTGGGTCTGTTTACTGCAGCTTAGAAGAAGTTTTTGGGAGTTTGTACCCTTGGTAGATGTAAATATAGATGTTGAGTAATGTATTCAACTTCCTTAGAAGCCTTAGGCGCCTAGAGGCGTCTTTTAATGAAAGTTATACGGTGTTTGAAACCTGCTAGCGTATTGTATGTTAGGGGTATTTTGTGATCCTCCCTTGAGTAATTTGAAACGCCAAATAATCTCTAAGCTGTATCTGGAATTATCTATTGTGTTTTAGTTCTCTGGTGTTAAATTGTGAACATGGCTGGTCCCCTGTGAATTAGTATAGGGCACGTGTCAATGTAACCTTAGTGATGTTGATATTTAATCTTCCTTACTCTTTTCGGTGTTCATCTATCTTGTTAAATAAACTTTGTTAAGCTGATTTCCTACTGGTATCAGTGTTTTTGCCCTCTGGGTGGTTTCCTATCCTTGTGTAGGCCAGATCCTATGGGGGCCGCACCTTCTTATGGTTTTGCCAGTGATAATTTACAGTACAATTAGTATGAAGATGGGGTGATTGTCCTTGACCTTTTGTGTTTTGATATTTGTCTTTTCTAACGCTCCCTCTTCGTATTGCCATATTATGTTTCCATTGAGAATTCCAGTCCTGGATCCACCAGGTTTCAAACCAGACCCTCCCTCTTGATAGGATTATTTCAGAATGTACTCTATATTACATTCTGTATTTATTCTAGTCATGTATAATTGTTGATATTTAGTATTTTTATTTGCAAAGAAGAAAATTTAAGGTCACATTTGCCCCTTCTGAGTGGGAGCTATTTGGAGAATAGAATGTGAATCTCAAGCATCTTATCATCTTTGCTTCACATCTTACATTAACTGAGAAGAGAATAATTTTATTTATTTACTTCCTGCTCACTTGTTTCCCCTTTGAAAAATTCCCTTGTAATTCATATTATTTAGTTCCTTTTATGTTGTGTCCTGTAGTTGTTTCTAAATGAAATTCTTACAAAGAACAACTTATGAAAACAGTGGACGTTACGTCTTTACTTTGTGTTTCTTATTTTCTTTCTTGTGTTTGTTTTTATATTAGTTAAGTAGGAGGCCGCTAACAAAAAATATTAGCCCTCCATAAGCAACTGTCATTGTGAATTTGAATTGGTTTTTGTATACTTACATTTTTGATAGAGTGTGTCTTACTTGTCCTTTCCTTTTCTTTTTGTAATCTGTACTCCCTATGATGTTGCTGTATTGTATCTTTCCTTCAACTATTATATTTGATCTCATTCTGTCTGTTGACTGAATTAAACAAGAAAAACTGGGCAAGTTGGCCATGCGGTTAGGGGTGTGCAGCTGTGAGCTTGCAACCGGGAGCCTTAATTAAGGCCACAGCCGCTTCCTTCCCACTCCTAGGCCTTTCCTATCCCATTGTCGCCATAAGACCTGTATGTGTTGGTGCAACATAAAGCACATTGCAAACAAGAAATAAGGAAAGCTGTTAGGTTGTCTTCAATATTGAATTTACTTGCAATAGTGACTTAGGCTTTCATCTCAGTTCCCAGAGCAGACTGCATTTTATGAATGTGAAATATGAATTGGTTTATTTATTTATTTATTTAAATTTTTTAGCCAACATAGGACTATTTAACGTTAACGTTAATGTTCTTGTCGAAACCGGTACCAAATGTACAAAAATCGTGATGTTTTAACAGAAATGTAAAACCTTCACGCAATATATAGTATTGAAAAGGTGGAACTTATCGTCCTTTCTTTAATGTGAACATAGGACTACTTAGGTTTATGGACATTTTTCTTCTTTTTGTCAGCCCAATACTGTTTCATCCTTTCTGAACGTAATTTTCTTTCTTCTGGAATCACTCTTCCTATTCTCTGCTTGTTGATTTTTGTCTTTAGTCTAGTTGTTTTTATCGTTCAATATGTTGAGTGTATTTGTTTTGTATTTTAAATCTTGTATTGTAATATGCAACTCTCTCATGTCTCTCATGTTCTGTGATCCATCTAATATTATTCTTATTCTTCCATAATTTTTCTATTATTTTTCTACTGATTCTATTTTCTGGTGATTGTATTTTTCATTGTGCTTGTCACAGGTTCTGTTTCTTTATAAATTGTCTCATTGGAAGCTAGTCTCCAGACTCCATTTACTTGATAATTTTTATTTAAACAGGTTCTCACTCTCCTCCTTTCTTACTTGAGTACTCTGTCTATTGCAACTCTGTTTGTTGTTTTGAATAATGTTTCACATGCATATATTTTTTTTGTCTGGGTGACTGTTTTGTAGTGTTCCAGTTTAGTTGCTATTGAGAGACACTTTTTATTATATGTATTCTTGGTAACATGCTGTGCTGTAACCAGTTATTTATTCTATTTTGCCATGCTGGTTTCTTGTTCAGGTTGTATGTGATTATTTCAACTAAATGTTTAATTTTTTCTACAATTTTTATTTCTTGGTCTCCCAGCTTAATTTTGTTTGCAAGCAGAAGTTGAGTTAGCATTATTTCTGTTTTTTTTTATTTTATTTTTTTATTTTTCAAACGAAATTTTCAAACCAATATTTTGAGCTATTTCCTGTAAAGATTTCATTTGTTTGTTTTGTTTCCTGAATATCATTGTCCAGAAGAGCTAGATCATCAGCAAATCCTAGACAGTTCAAATGTATGTTATCCTTCTGGGTTCCAATTTTTATATTTTTCGAGTTGTCTTTGTACCATTTCCTCATAACGTACTCTAGTGCACAGTTAAAAAGAAGAAGTGACAATTTGTCATCTGTCTTAAACCAGTTGTTACCAAGAATGGCTCAGGAAGTTCTCCTCTGAACTTAATTTTAGAAATTGTATTAGTTAGAGTAAGTTCAGTCAATTTGATTAGCTTTGGGTAAAGTCCAAAATGTCTTAAAATTTATAATAATGATGGTCTGTGGATGGAGTCGTAAGCTTTCTTGAAATGTATAAACATTATTGAAAGGGGTTTGTTTCGTTTTCTGTAATATGCCATGACTAGCTTCAAAGTTATTATTTGTTCAGAGCAGCTTCTCCAAGATCTGAAGCCTCCTGATCTATTTATTTATTTATTTATTTATTTATTTATTTATTTATTTATTTATTTATTTATTCATTTATTTATTTATTTATTTATTTATTTATTTATTTATTTATTTATTTATTTATTTATTTATTTATTTATTTATTTATTTATTTATTTATTTATTTTAGCCAACATACTGTAGGACTGCTTAGTCAGGTTTATGGAGGTTTTTTTCTTGTTGTCAGCCCAACACTGTTTCATCCTTTCTGAACATAATTTTCTTTCTGCTTGTGGAATCACTCTTCCTATTCTCTATGAATTGGTTTATTAAAAAGAACTTGTAAAAGTCATCTCTGTATTCAAGTTACTTTCTTTATTATATTTTTATATTAGTTAATTAGGAGGCTGGTAACAAAAAAATATTAGCCCCCATGGAATAATTTCACCCTTGATGTAAATCTAGACTGATATTCTTTATTTATAATGAATTAGTTTGCATCATCAGATGCTTTGTATACATAATAAGTCAGCTAAAGTTGTTCCCCTCAAATAACTTATAAACCATTAAATATATCAAAAGTGTGTTTTTCAGTTTCTGTAATGTTACTGAGGGACTCATCAAACTTGCAGTATTTTTCTGGGGTTTCAGTATTTTCTTAGATAATGGTATCAACTTTGTATTTTTAATGAAACTGCACTGTTTTTCACTGAGTACTTATCAAGAAAATGTCTCTAAATGTATTGTGCCATATTCTGTGACCTTCCAGTAAAATTAGGCTTTGTCACTTCCCAAATGGAGTTCTAGTTTTTGCTGCTAGGTGGTAACACTAAATAATAAGTTGTTGTTAGGCTTTAGAACTCCACAATATAGCCAAGATCCTACGACTATTGTTTATATTGGAGGAAATCATACAATAAGAAATTTTAGTATTCTAAAATCCAAGTAAAAGGTGACCTTTATATTATACTTTGTATGGAGGAAAGACCTCTTGTATATGGTTCCACTCCATAAAGTCTAATGTTATTCAAAACACCTCCTACTGTTTTATCTACCTTTAATGAATTGCCAACTGGTCAACCAAGGAATGCATTATGTACAGACATTCCTCTGAGAGCTTCATATTCACTGTACTGTGAATGAGTGCTACATATTCACTGTACTTTTCATGTACATATGGCCTACTATGCTAACATTGTGTATATTAAAACTTTCTGTATCACCAAAGGTTACAGTTACAGAAAAAATAGGTGATGACATTTAAGAGGCAACATTCATTCAATCAAGTCAGCCCGCAGGAGGTGAACGAAGCACATTTGAAGACCTTTGATATTCTTGAGAGGTATTTGTCTGATTTTGAAAATAATCACAGTCCTGAATTTCCAGTGATCATATCGCTAATGCTAGGAATAGAAATGCAAAGTTTGTACTGTTATCTCAGCAGATATTGACTGTAGGAACATGGTGCAAGTTTGATTGTGAGGCCCTTGGTAGCACCTTAAGTAAAAACAGATTGTCAATATGTTTAATGAATTATGAGTTATTTAAGATGAACACTGTCTCAGCTTGTAATTGAACCTAGTATATATATTAAACTGGCAATTCTTATATGAAACATATACACTGAAGTTAGTGTACATGCCCTTGTGCAATATCCTTATTTTTAAATAACTCTTTTTTTTAATATTTAAGAAACTTATGTAAAATAAAATTAAATAGACAGAAGTGTGATATTTTGTATGAATAATTTGCCATAACTCAGCAAAGCATATTTTATAATGAGAAATACTGCTTTTCTAGAAGCTCCTAAAAATACTGAACAGAAGTGCTGAAGATAAGAATATAAATATTAAACATTTTCATTGTAAACAGGCTTTAGAGAACATTTATCCTGATGAGGGTTATACAATATACAATATTTAAAGCGATGGAAGTCCAATAATCGCCAAGAATGTAAATGTACTCATAAAAGAAGTCTGGTGGCATATATTGTGACCTTCCAGTAAAATTAGGCTTTATAGTTTTCCAAATTGATTTTAAGATGTTGCTCCAGGTGGCAGCACAGAATAATTTGTTAGGCTGTAAAACTTCACAATATAACTAAGAACATACAACTATAATTAGATAGTTAGAAAGGTGACCTTTCTATTATTTTATATTTGTATTATATGTATGGAAAAAGAACCTCTTGTAAATGGTTCCATGCCATAAAGCCTCAATATTATTCAAAACTTACCTCTGGATGTTATATCTACCTTATGGCATGGATTCCTGCAGAATATGATGCCTAAGCTGACAAATTGTTGATAGAGTCTTTTTCCTATTTAGCTACCTTAACAAAGTCGCAAGGAGATTCAGAATCTGTTATGTTAAGATGTTATGAGCATGTCAAAATGACAAATCCACTGAGGAAGGTTCTCTGAGAAAAGAATACCCCAATATGAATCAATAAAGAAATACTCAGTTGGCAGCATCTTTCACTACCAGTACAAACGAGGTTTAAAGGCTTTTTACAGCGAAGGTATGAATTATACACTCTTCTTCTCCTTCTCCTTTAGCGTTTGTTCCACTTGATGGAAGGATCCGCTGTGAGGATTTGTTATTTCCATTTAGTTTGGTCTTGGGCCATGTGGGGATGGAAATTTACAGCCTTCAGGTCGTCCTGTACAGTATCGGCCCATCGCTGTCTCGCTCGTCCCTTGGGCATCTTTCCAGTGACTTCCAAAGTATTGTCTTCTACATGCAACACATGCCCAAACCAGTGTAGATGGCTTTCCTGTATTTTCTTCTGGATCGGTGCAACGCCAGAACTTTTCCAAATAACATTGTTGAAATGTGATCCAGTCTAGTGATGCCAGTTGTACACCTAAGCATATTTGTCTCTATGCCGCTTAGTCGTTGTTCTACTTCCTTTGTGGCTGGCCAGCACTTGGTGCCATAGAGAGTGTCAGGACGGATAACAGTCTGGTAGATCTTAGATTTCAGATGGTCCTTCATCCGACGGTCGCATGTTTCGTCTGTTTTCATTCGCCACTTCAGCCAGGGTGTATGTATCCTTATTTTGACCTTGTCAATAATTTGGCCATCGTCATAGATTGTGGAGCCAAGATACTTATATTTCTTGTAAATAATTTATACACCACCAACAGAATATATAAAAGAAATTTGCTCTGAGAGATTTGTACCTTGTGACATACCTAGCTAGCGGCTAAACCCATTTTATTTTTTAATTCATGAGCCTTGTAAAATTTGAAAATATCCAAATAAAAATTATTGTTGTATCTCCTGATATTGTCATATATTCAGTTTGTAACACATCAGATGTTCAGAAAATTCTGGTGAACATATTCACCAAGCATTTTATCTGACAATATCCGCATCTCACACACCTTGCTCTTTAATTAAATATCCTCTTTCATCATCAATCACAGTTCTTCTACATCAATTTCTTCTCGGCCTCCAATGAACTCATTTCTGCTTTCCAGCCTCTTCAGGAGAACAGGTATCAACACATTAGGAGGCCATCTTGAAAGATGTTCGGTCTTCATATGAAGAGTGTTCTTGCTCTTTTGTGTTTTGATGTTTGTCCTTGTCTTCTCTTCCTGTTGGTCTCTCTTCCCCCACTGACATGCCATTGTGTTTGGCCTATTTACAGTAGTGTTCCTGTCTTTCTGTATGTTATTTTATACTGTTGTAAACATTTCTTCTGGAGCTCTTGTTGAGAAGGTAATGTTCTTATTGACCACTTAGACAGAAAGGACACTTGATCTTACTTATTCAGGTACCTGGCTACGTATAGTGTAGAAAATAAATACTTCCAATAATTTTGGTTGTTTCAGGCTCAACTATTTCTTGGAGTGGACTTACTCAGGCAATACAGGATCCGTTTGGTGATCAGTATTTGGAAAGTGATGATATTACTTCACTCCAGGAGCCTACCTCTAGACCAGATGGTACTGAAAATGTGGTAGCATCCAACCATAAACACCTTCCATCTCCAAGTATAGAAGCTCGACAATTTAACCAACAATCTAATGTTCTCCAGCAAGGAAACTTTCCAGCAAAGGATATGTTCAATCTGCGGTCATCAAGACCAAGTGGTCCTGGGGCCTTTTCTTGTACACAGTGTCATAAGACGTATCATTACCGTCAGAACCTTCGGCGACATGTCCGCCTCGAATGTGGCAAGGATCCACAGCTACAATGTTCCTTTTGTCCTTACCAGACTAAGCACAAGAGTAATCTCAAAGAACACATGAAATATAAACATTTTGTTCTTTAGACCTTGGATCTTTCAATGGTAAGGTCATCAGCTAACTGTAGCAAGTCATTTTTTTGTTCCTTTGATATTAGGAGAAATTGTTGTGCACAAAGCTTCTGAGAGACAAAATTGTTTTTCCTAATTATCATTGTATTATATTCACTTATGTATCCCTCACACATACTGTAGCTATTATTGTTACTGGCCTCTGCTTGTTCCAAAAAATTTGAGAGTATGTTGAAAGGAAAACATTTTTTTGGCTGAATGGTCAGCATAGTGGCCTTCAGTACAGAGGGCCTGGGTTTGATTCCCAGCTGGGTTGGGAATTTTAATCTTAATTCTCTTGGCTTGGAGACTGAGTGTTTGTTTCCAATATCCTTGCAATTCATACACTACACACAGCACTATCCTCCACCAAAATAACTTGGAGTTTCCTACACATGGCAGATGCTGCCCACCCTCATTGAAGGGTTTGCCATACAAGGGCTACGTCAGGCTGGCAATAGCCAATTGTTCCTTTTGTGTTAAGTCACCTTCCTCATGACCCCATCTAACATCAGCAAAAACAGCAGTGGTGAGAGCAGACATCCCTGCCTTACTCCAGAATCTATATTAAATGGTTCTGAGAGGTTGCCATCATGTTTCACTTGGCAAGTATATTCTCTGTACATCATCTTCACTATACTGATGATCTTTGAAGGTCCTCTGCATTGCTTTCCAGATGGCTTCTCGCTGCTTTCTGTCAAAGGCTCTTTCGAAGTCAGCAAAAGCCAGATATAGTGGAGAGCAATATTCGATGGATTGCTCAATAATAATCCTCGAGGTGTTGGTTTGATCCGAGCATGATCTGCTTTCTCTGAAACCAGCCTGTTCCTTTCTGGCCCTCTTAAGACGGTTGAGAGCAACTCTTGAGAATACTTTACTAGGTACTGACTAAAGTGTGATGCCATACCAATTACCATATTTTGTCAGGTCTCCTTTTTTTGGGCAACTTGATAAGGATTCAATTCCTCCAATCTTCCAGGATGGTTTCTGTGCCCAAATTTCTTGGAACAATGGTAGTAACATTTCTGTCATTACTTCATAGTCTTCCTTGAGCCTTTCCGCCATCACATTATCCACACCAGGTGCTTTGTTAGTCTTACAGCTTTGAAGAGCCTTGATAATTTCACCCTTGCTGGGAGGGTGAGTATTGATTTGCAATGCAACATTTCCTGTAGGTCAAATTCCTCCTGCTCTTGTTCCTGCTGTTGGACCAAGGTCCTGTTGAATACTTCACTGAAATATTCCCTCCATCGCTTCAACTGTTCCTCGCTGTTAATCAACTGCTCATCCTCTTTTGACTTCACTGGCTTACGTTCATTAAAATGTTTCCGGGACAGCTATTTGGTGATACTATACAGCTCTTTGAGTCGCCCCTTTCCGCTGCCTTTTGAGCTCTTCCTGCACGCTGTTCCTGTTCCTGATTTCTTCTATCAGCTCTTCCGCATCTCTTCACTTGCTGATGAACTTAGTTATACCTTTGCCTGAGGCGTTGTTTCTCTTCTTCGTCTCTGCATTGGTTAATCAAGGCCTTTATCCCTCTTCTCTCTTCAGTCTTCTGCCATGTATGGTCACATATCCATGGCTTCCTTTTGATGTCTTGAAATACTAGTACTTTCTCACTGGCATTTAAGAATATTTTCTTGATTTTGTCCACCCTTTATCTACATGTGTATTACCCTCTTTTTCTCTTTGATCTATCTCCAACTGACTGTACTGGTTTTTCAACTCCAGGACCAGGTTCTTTTCTGATGCCCTTGTTTTGCAGTTTTCTTCTATCAAATCTTCTCTGACTGCGTTTTTCATCCTGATGGCTTGTTGGCAGCAATCTTCATCTGTACTTCAGCTATTACAAGGTGGTGATCGCTTCCACAGTCGGCACCTCTTCTGCTCTGGACATCAAGAAGAGAACACTTCCACATCTAATTGCAAAATGCTATTTGCTTTACGTCGCACCAACACAGATAGGTCTTATGGCGACGATGGGACAGGAAAGGCCTAGGAATAGGAAGGAAGCGGCCGTGGCCTTAATTAAGATACAGCCCCAGCATTTGCCTAGTGTGAAAATGAGAAACTATGGAAAACCATATTCAGGGCTACCGACAGTGAGATTCGAACCCACTATCTCCCGGATGCGAGCTCACAGCTGCGCACCCCTAACCGCACGGCCAACTCGCCCGGTAATTGCAAAATGGTCGATTTGGTTTTGTGTCTTGCCATCTGGTGAGACCCATGTAATTTTATGACAGAGTCTGTGTGGGAACACTGATCCTCCAATAACCAGCCTGTTATTTAAGCACATTTTGATAAAACTCTCACCATTGTCATTTTGGACCCCAACTCCATGTTTTCCCAATACTCGCTCCAACCCTTCATTTTCACTACCAATCTTGGCATTAAGGTCTCCAATCACAATTTTTATGTCTTCCTTTTTTAATACTAGCTAGTACTTCCCCCAGTTGTCCATAGAAGTTGTCCTTGTCTTGGGCATCTGCTTGTTCCGTAGGTGCATAACACTGCACAACATATATTTCTTACTCGGGTCTTGAACCGCGCTATAATGATCCGATCTGAGATCGGCTTCCAATCTAATAGGCTTCTCCTTGCTTCTCTTGTCAACCCACTCCATTTTTATGGTCTTCTTCTTTCTTCCCCGAGTACAGTACAAAAGAGTCTTGCCATCTCTCAATCTGTGTTCTCCGAAACCATTCCACCGTGTTTTGCTCAATCCAAGTATCGCCAACTTATATCGTTCCATCTCCCTGGACTTGTTCTAATTTCCCTGACTCGAACATCGTTCTTATAGTCCAAAAGCCCACTCTTGTCCTTGTTTTCAAGCCAAAGATCATCAACGAGGTATCCATCTGTTTTTTCTATTATGTGTTTCAATAACTGCAGATTTTTTCTGGGGTGGGGTATTTAGCCCTACGCCCAACCCCCAACCTGGAGGACCAGGTCAGATAATTTTGGGGTTTCCATCTCCTAGGTCTTTTGCTTGCAGCAGAGCTAAAGAGCCTGACCTACGCCTGATTTGGTATCAAGGTTGTCTCTTCTAGAAGAGCTGACTTCACCATGTCTATGAGCCTCTTCTGCCCACTACCAGGATGGCAGCGACCCTATTTGGGAACCGCCGCTGCATCTTGGGTTGCCTCTTCCGCTGTTTCCGCCATACTAATGGACTCCTCTCCGCCTTCAACGCCGTTGAGGTCTTCATTACTCCTCCCCTTCCTCCTTTCTCATATGGGATTGGGACCGTCAATGGCAGAGTTCAGGGATATGTACTTAAAATATAAATTGTCATACAATTAATGTAGGTTGATCTTATTGAAGAAATCTATCTTATGCTTGATGACTGGGTTGTACTGACAGTTTTTAAGTTATCAGAATATGAACGGAAATATAGGGAATGGATTGGTCCTTCAAAACAGAAAAATTATGTTTGTTGAAAAGGACGTGAGAAGGTAAAATACTACAGTAGCTCGCAGAAATGAAACTCGTGCACTTAAGTGACTCAGAATTATTTCAGAATTGCAGTATAGGGATGATAATGGAATGAAAGTGGTATCATTGTCGTCATCCTGTCCTGTATTGGGCCAAGTGGTCCATTACATTGTGTATTGTGTATTTTAAAACCTTCAATATTGTAGGTTACAGATAAAGGTAAAACAGATATACAATGACATTAAGGGACAACCTTCACTCAAACAAGGCAAACCATACGTTGTGATGAACATTACATATTTGAGGACCTTCCATTTTCTTGAATGTACATTACAGTCCTGCATTCTCCCTCCATTGCTTCGTCGGATGTGCTATGGATCTTCCCGTGGATTGGTACAGAAGAATTTCCATTGATGGTCTTCCAGCTTCCATTCTTTTTTTGGACATGATGTTTCCAGTGTTTCTGATATTATAGAATGATGTAGTTAATTATCAGCTGGACATTCAACTCTTTCACTACACCCTTATTAAAAGTATTTATTTGTTTTGTCCCATTTGATGTAATCTGCTGTTTGGAGCTTATAATTCACTTTCTTGCTGTGATTCTGGATATGTTCATGGTTCTTGGAGTCCTTGCTCCACTGCCATCATGGGGTTCGTCTAGCTAAGGTATTATATAAGTGCAAGTGAATGTGTATTTGCACAAGAGATGGCTTCATTACATGGTTCAGTATTGCTGTTGTTCTTGTATACTTTATTATTTTTCTGATAAGACTGCTTATAGGCCGTAGTTGGTGGGACGTAAAAAACAATTGCATTATTATGGTTATGTGCCAGATAATTGAATTCATTAACCCTTTTCCAAAAATTTGTTTCCTAAACATATTTTAGTTTGTATGGGATCTTTTCCTCTGAAGATCTTTTTTTTTTTTTCCAGCTGATATACTAATTAAATTTTGAAGAAAATTTGTGAAGAATGAGCGCAGATCATTGCAGGTCATCTTCTTATGTTACTAACTGTGTTAAGTCATCAACAAACAATCTGACATCCGGCTGTTGAAGTTTTCTGTTAATTTGTTTGGAACTCTGTATTTTCTTGTCTCCATTCTTCTGTTCGGACATTGTCATACAATTAATGTAGGTTGATCTTATTGATGAAATCTTTCTTATGCTTGATGACTGGGTTGTACTGACAGTTTTTAACTTATCAGAATATGAACAGAAATATAGGGAATGGATTGGTCCTTCAAAACGGAAAAAGCAAGTTGTAAGTGAAGTGGGAATAATGAATAATGACATGAAGGTATTCATAAGTTACCTTTATGCCTCCCACCAAAGTGGCCATCGTTTGAAATACTGTCACTGCAAGAGATCTACCTTCAAATACAAATTTTACCGGGTGAGTCGGTTGTGCGGTTAGGAGCGCTCAGCTGTGAGCTCGCACCCGGGAGATAGTGGGTTCGAACCCCACTGTCGGCAGCCCTGAAGATGGTTTTCCGTTTTCACACCAGGCAAATGCTGGGGCTGTACCTTAATTAAGGCCACGGCCACTTCCTTCCCATTCCTAGGCCTTTTCTATCCCATCGTTGCCATAAGACCTATCTGTGTCGGTGCGATGTAAAGCAAATAGCAAAAAAATAAATAAATATATATATATAAAAAATACAATTTTTCAATCCAAGATCCACTTAATTAAAAAAATAATTTTTATCAATCTCTTACATATGGAGATGAAATTATGTATATTATTTAGATTTTGAGAATTTAAAAAAAATGTTCTAATAATTCAAATATTCATGACTGAAAGTCACCTGTCTGTAGTTCTAATTCCATGGCAAACTGATGGGCTTGTGGCTTATGGCTTAAGGTTATCAAACTCGTAAACTTCAAACTTGGTCTGATATTTCCATTTATTTCAGTTTTGTTTACATCAGTCAGTGAAGCACCTAAGCTCAGTTTAAGACTTGGTAAGGGGTTTAAGGCCAGATGCTCTCCCTGTTGACATAATATTTCTGTGGAATATTCCAATCCTAGGTCCACTAGGTTTGAAACCTAATTTATGATTATCTTTTATAGTAATTTCAGAATGTTTATTAAATTCTGTATTTATTCTAGTCTAGTAGCTGCTGTTCCGAAATAATATTGTACTTCTTTTCAAGATACTAGTGGAGTTGTTGATATGTGTTACATGCACAGCTATTTTAGTGTGTGAAAATTTAAGGCCACACTCTAACCTTCTGAGTTAGGAGCAGTGTTGTGGGGGATAGAATGTGAACCTCTTGTATCTGATTATCATTTTTACTTCATTTCTTACACTAAATGTATGGATAAATTTAAATAATTAATTAAATGGTGTATTTTATTTATTAATCTTAAAAAAATTTCCTTGTAATTCACGACTTTATTTATTTATTTATTTATTTATTTATTTATTTATTTATTTATTTATTTATTTATTTATTTATTTAAGAAGATTTTCCTTATAATGTGTAATATTTAGCCCTTTTCATTTTGTCTCCTGCATTTGTAGGATCTTCCAGGTATTAAAATGAAGTTGTTACAAAGAACAATTCATGAAAGCAATAGTCTTCATATGGATTTACTTTGCTTCTTTCTTTTTTTAAATTATATTTATTTTCATTAATTTGTTAAGGGACTGCTAACCAAAATATTAGCCATTAAAATCAACAGTTAGTGTTGTTATAATGTATGAATAATAGATGGTGAATGTGTATTTGAATTTATTTATGTTTACTTCCACTTTTGACTTATTGATATTTTCCTTTCCTTCTCCTGTTTTAATCTGGAAAAATAATGTGGTGTTATTATATTGTATCTTTGCCTGATTGATTATATTTCTAACATCATTCTGTTTTTTCATTTAATTCAGTGCATCTATACTCAAAAAGTAGAAAATAATTATGTTAGCTTCTGATTCTTATTTCAATATTTTCACCTGCGTTCATCTCAGTTCAGAGACTGAATTTTTTATTTTTATATTTTTTATTTTTATGGAATGGTTGATTGCCAAGAAGTTAGCTCCTGAAAAATCAGCAGTCATTGTAGTTGTGGAATATGTTATGAATCTGAAATGTGAATTAGTACTTCAAAAAATCAACTATGTATGTATGTTGTTTTAAAAAGAATTTCCCATGGAATAATTTCACCCTTGATGTAGGTCCAAACTGATGAATGCTGACTGATGCTTTTGTTTATAATAAGTTAATGCTTTGTCTGCAGGATGAGTCATCTAAAAAGTTCTCCTCAGATAACTCATAAACCATTAAAAATATTACTTTAAAAAACTTTCAGTCATGTTACTAAGAGACTCATAATCAAGCTTCCAGTATTTTTCTGAGGCGTCAGTATCTCTTGAGATAAAAGTATTAATTTTGTATTTTAAATGGAACTACGCTATTTTCTATAGCTAACATAAGAGATATGGGCATTGCAAATTCAGGGACATGATTATTTTTAAAATCCAACCAGTACATGTTAAACGTACTTCATCTGCAAATTATAGAACCTATTTGAATGAATTGCTAACCAATCGTACTATGTACAGACCTTCTGAGAGCTGAGAGTCGTTTGGTGCCTGTGTATTGTGTATTTTAAAACCTTCAATATTGTAGGTTACAGATAAAAGTAAAACAGACATACAATGACATTAAGGGACAACATTCACTCAAACAAGGCAAACCATACGTTGTGATGAACATTACATATTTGAGGACGTACCATTTCCTTGAGAAGTATTTGTCAAACTTCGAAAATAATCACAGACCTGAATTTTATTTCCTTGAGAAGTATTTGTCAAACTTCGAAAATAATCACAGTCCTGAATTTTCAGTGCTTATATTTCTAATGCTAAGTGCAGCATTGTAGGTCCATTCAGAAATACAAAGTTGGTTCTGTTATTTCAGCAGATATTAACTATCTAGGAAAGTACTGCAGGATTGATTACGAGACCCTTGGTAACATTACTGGAAGTGTAAACAGACTTTGCTATTTTTGTTAACTTACAAGTTATTTGAAGTGAGCATTTTTATTGTCTCACCCTGTAAATTAAACTGGCAATTCTTACATGACGCCTTCACACTTAAATTAGTGTACATGTTTTTGTGTAATATCTCTTCTTTGCATTTAAAGAAAATATTTAACAAACCTATGGAAAATAAAAATACGTAGACAAAAGTGTGTATTTTGTGTGAATAATTTGCATTAACTCAGCAAAGTATAATTTTATAATGAGAAAATTTCCTAGAAACACCTGAAAAAAGTGAAGAAAAGTACTGAAGTTAAGGGCATCTTCTATACTTCTCAGGAAAAAGAATACAAGGCAAAATATGCAACTTTTCACTACAGGTGATTTAAGGATTTGCATATTAACAGTCTGCTACTCTAGGAAACCAGTTTTAACATATTGATTACATGGAAATGTTAAAATTAAAAATTATAATATTGTTTGTGGTTATTTGGAAATGAAGGAAACCTAAAAATTGTTAAAACCTACCTAAGTGTCTTCAGATGAATAGATACACTTTTACATGTACCCTTAATATCTATACCAGGCGAGTTGGCTGTGCGGTTAGGGTCGCGCAGTTGTGTGCTTGCATCCGGGAGATAGTGGGTTCAAACCCCACTGTCGGCAGTTCCGAAGATGGGTTTTCCATGGTTTCCCATTTTCACACCAGGCAAATGCTGGAGCTGTACCATAATTAAGGCCACGGCTGCCTCATTCCTACTCCTAAGCCTTTCCCATCTCATCGTAAGACCTATCTGTGTTGGTGCGACGTAAAGCAAATTCTAACAAAAATACTCTTTAATATATATTGTTATAAATTTTATGTTGCAGCAGTACAGATAGGTCTTATGGCGACAAAGAGATGGGAAACGGGATAGAACTGGGGAGGAAGGGACTCTGGCTGTAACTAAAGTACAGCCCCAAGCGTTTGCCTGATGTGAAAATGGAAAACTGCAGAAAACCATCTTCATTGCTACCGACAGCTGCCAAATACGAACTTACAGCTATGTGACGTAAACAGCATGGCCAACTTGCGTGGTGCCATTAATAGGAAACTGTATAACACGGCCTGGCCTAACGTAATGTTGGCCATTTTATTACTTATGCTCCTTTACCTGATCAGTCAAGATATAGGACATTATTATTGTAAACAGGCTTCAGAAAACTTCAATCTTGACCAAAGATATACAGTTTCAAAAGGAATAGAAGTCCAAGCCTCTCCTTACTGTACTGATGTATATCATCTTGTAAAACCAAAAAAACCTCTGGTGGCATATTTGGTGACCCTCCAGTAAAACTGGGCTTTGCCACTTACCCAAATTTCGTTCTATATTTTGCGCATCATCATTATCATCATCATCATCTACAATTATTATTATTATTATTACTATTATTATTATTATTATTATTATTATTATTATTATTATTATTTCAGAAACATAAGTATTGACACAGTTAAAATAATTCTGTAATTTTTGAACCTAGCCTCATCCAACACCCTGTTTGAGACCTGATGTGGCTCGTCTTCTGTGCGTGAAGTTGGGACAGTCGACACTGAAGCATGTGCTTCACAGTCTGCTCTTCTCTCTACCTGGGACTGTATGTTCTTTTGTGTGCAGGTGGTTCATATTCATACAATGTGTGGGTACTCTAAATTTCAATTTTCACCCTTTCCTTGTTTGCTGCTACTGCTGTCGGACAGAGGGTGGTGCTATTCCCGCGAGAGGATAAAGCTATTCAACTGTAGTAGACTTTAGACAGCCTGTTATTGGTCTGCAAGTGTCATTGAGAGCTATATCCACATGTCTGGTGTGATATGAAGTATGCTAGAAAGGGCAGGGACATCCTGTAGTAGAATAGCACAAAGCCAGTGCTGAAGTTCAGATAGTTTGTGATTGACTACCCCACTGTGATCCAATCACTTTTTGCAGCAGATTGTTCCTGGAGGAAACTTTAAACTTGCAGTTCAGGCAGTGCTGTTTGTATGCGAAAGATCTGTCAAGTGTCATTCCTAGGTATTTTGTAGTGGCATATTGTTCTACTTCAACTCCTGACCACTCTTTTTTAAGCTTCAACGGGCTTTCCTATTTCTCAGATGAAAAGCACACTTGTTTCTCAGTATTTGGTCTAAAGCTGGTTTGTGCTGTAGTAACTTGACAGACCTTTTAGGGCATCACTCAGACTACTCACCACTGTTTCAAAGTCTGTACTCTGTGTGTCCAAAGCAAGATCATCAGCATACAGGAAACTCCTGCAGCTGAGGGTTATAGGTTGGTTGTTTGTATACTTATGTTGGACAGAATGGGGGCTAACACGCTTCCTTGGTGAAGGCCATTTTTTTGCATTCTCCATCGACAGTGTTGCGCTTGGAAGTCTACAGAGAACATACGGTTCTGGAGAAGAGCGTAAATAAACATGGTTAGCTTGATATCATTGGTTAGATTGCACACCTTAACCAATAGTAGCTGATGGTTGACATTTTCATATGCTGCGTATAAATCAACAAATACCTCTCCTGTCATATCATTCACAATTGATCTACCTTTACGGCTATCGTCCAAGTGGCAAATTCCCTATCAAATTGTTTGTCTGCCAGACTGAGCTGTTCAGATGGTTGAGGCACGGGCCTCCTGATCCCAACCTGGCAAGTTCTATCCTGGCTCAGTCCGGTAGTATTTGAAGGTGCTCAGATACATCAGCCTCGTGTCGGTAAATTTACTGGCATGTAAAAAAACTTCTGCGGGACAAAGTTCTGGCACCTGCGCGTCTCCAAAAACCATCAAAAGTAGTTAGAGGGACATAAAAACAACAACATTAAATTGTTTGCCTAGTTTTAAATGATTTCAGAGGAGTTAAAAATTTATCAAACCATGGTAAATTATTCCAATCCCTAATTCCTCTTGCCATAAAATATTATTTGCCCCAATTTGTACTAATTAATCCCAACTTTATCTTCATCAAAAGCCTTAAATAGGTCAATAGCAATACATTCCATTTGACCTCCTGAATCTGAAATATCTGTTATATCTTGCTTGAATCCTGCAAGTTGAGCCTGACTGGAATAACCTTTCCTAAATCCAAAGTACCTTGTATCAAACCAATTGTTAATTTTGGAAATCTGCTTAATATAATCATAAAGAATGCTTTCCCAGAACTTAAACGTAACATGCTGAATGGCTTGTAATTACCGGGTTTATATCACCTTTTCTTTTGTACGCTGGGGCTACTTTCCATACAAACAGTAATTATTTCTTGTTGGGCTGCAGAACTCTCCACAATGCAGCTAAGATCATACAACTTTTATTTATATTAGATTAAATTGAATAATAAAAATGATAGTATTCTAGAACCCAAATAAAATGTGACCTTTATAGGATGTTTTGACTTGTTTATGATCTTATAAAAACTAAATGCACATTGTGCGAAATTTATCATATTATTATGATCTTATAAAACATAAGATATAAACTTCATGTTTTCATCTGTATTGAATTGTGATCACAATAATAACAAAAATTATGTCAGAAATAGTCCACCTTTTCAATACTATATCACTATTATGTTTTCAAGACAATTACTCAAGAAAATTTAATGGAAACATTAACATTAATGAAACATGTTTTTAACACGATGCATTGCATCCGAGGATTTTAGATCTTACTAAGAGCCCTATTTCAGTTCCATTTTATACTCTACGTATTGCGCACATTGTTCATTTCAGGATCTCTCGATGCCTTTAATACCTTTTAATGTCATTTATGTATGTTTGTACATTTGTTTTAGTTATTAGATGTGTTTGTACAGATTTGTATTATGGCTGATGATGGCCAGCCAAGGCTAAAACTAATTCCTTGACTAAAAAATGTAAACATTACATAATATACGAGGTGTGTTTTTTAAGTAAGGGCCATTTGAAAACAACTACACAACGAAAGACGTTTTTCAAACACCACATTTATTTTCGGATTCTACATACATTACTCTATTTTTCAACATAACCACCAAGTTTGTTTAAACACTTATCGTATCTTACAACTAAGTTTTGAATATTTTCTTCATAGAAACTTGCCGCCTGCTCCGATAACCAAGAGATCTTGATCTTGCGCTGGGACAGAGTCTGTTTGGCCCTCACCTTTAAAGGTAAATGTGTGTGTGTCTCCATTCCATGTTCTGTTGCTTCGATTTGGGCGTGATATGCGAAACCCATGTTTTGTCTCCCGTTACGATCTGACTCAACATGTCGTCACCTTCTTCGTCATAACGAGTCAAAAACTTCATCGAACACTCAAATCTGTACAAAAGATTTGCCTGTAGAGGTGAAGGCCAAACAGATTCTGTCCCAGCGCAAGATCAAGAACTCTTGGTTATCGGAGCAGGTGGCAAGTGTCTATGAAGAGGGTGTTCAAAACTTAGTTGCAAAAGCTATGATAAGTGTTTAAAGAAACTTGGCGGCTATGTTGAAAAATAGAGTAAAGTATGTAGAATCTGCAAATAAATGTGGTGTTTGAAAATCATATTTCGTTGTGTAGTTATTTTCAAACGGCCCTTACTTAAAAAACACGCCTCATAGTATTGAAAAGGTGGACCATTTCTGACATAATTTTTGTTATTATTATAAAACATCTGAAAGCAATTGGACTCAAGATAGCAGATGCAGAGAACAGAAATAGAATTAACACCCTTCTGAGACTCAGCAGAAATGACACATGAAAGGGCTATAGCAATTTCAGACTAATTGAGAAATGATTGGAATGAATGAAAAAGTAGTGGGCAGATCACAAGAACCAAAATCTTCTGACTAGTTGAAGATAGCAGTGGGCAGTTTTCACCTTGAAGGATAAAATAAAGGGTACATGAAAGAATGTGCAATATGTGTCGTCTGCTTAAATAATTACCTAGACAACAGTACCAATTTTTTAAGAAAGGAACTATACCCATTTCTGTTGCATACCGGTACATAGTTGTTTATAGGCCACCACATTCATGGATGTAATTAATTCCACATTCAGACATCTTGCTTGTGCTGGCAAAAAGAAGTATTGAAGTGAGATCATTTTCAAACATGGCACCAATGTATGTTGAAGACATTGTGTGGGTGATGCATCAGAGGTGGTTTGTATAATCACTCTCCCTGTGATGTCAACATGAGGTGTAGGTCATATGCAACCCTTGTCAGCACGTGAAAATAATTGCATCCCTGAATGTGGTTGCCTACATTCAACTATGTATGCAGTAGAAATGGGTATAGTTGTTTTTACAGAAAGCAACTTGGTATCGCTGCCTCGGTACCTATTAAAGCACGGGACAGATATTGCACGTTCTTTCATGTGCCCATTTTTGTTATTCACCTAGATGATAAACGTAGGTGAACTATCCTGTGTAAAGCCTCAAGCCTCAAAACTCATCTCATAGTAAAATTATATCCTGTAGTAGTATCTACTGTATAGCACCAGCTCCTACAGAGCAGCATGATGTTTAAGCTGAAAAATTGTCATAAATACCAATGAGTGTTTGCTTGTTTAGCAATCATAGCAAAGTCCCTAGAAGGGTCAGTAACAATTATGTTGAGGTGTTATCAGCATGTCGAAAGGGTTTAAATTCCTTCTGAAAAGTACATCAAAAGAATATCCCAGTATGAACCAGTAAAGACATATACAGAATAGTTGGAAAGATTCTTTACTAGCAGACAGACAAGGTCTAGAGGCTATTTACAGTGAAGGTATGAATTATACACTACCAATAGAATATCTATTTTGTAAAATAATTAATACTCTAATGTGTGATTGTTAAAAGA
The DNA here is from genome assembly GCF_040414725.1 of Anabrus simplex. Taxonomy (NCBI): domain Eukaryota; kingdom Metazoa; phylum Arthropoda; class Insecta; order Orthoptera; family Tettigoniidae; genus Anabrus; species Anabrus simplex. The sequence goes on from NC_090265.1 coordinate 669,614,085, forward strand.
AATTACTAACTGTTAAACTTTTATTATTATTATTATTATTATTTTTTTCCTGTTTTGTTTACATGTGAATTTCAAAATTTGGAAATGACCTAAGTAAGGGTTATCATTGTATCTCCAGATAATGTCATATTTACCTTTGTAACAAATGAGATGTTCAAAAAATCCTGGTGAACATATTCACCAAGCAATTTTATCTGTTTTCTAGCACTAAGAAAATGTGAATATGTGCTTTATATTGAACATAATACAGATTGTCTTGTGTAATTGATTTGTAGTTTAATCTGAACGAATATGTAGTTCCAAACTGTTGATAGTCATCGCAGTCAACAAAATTCCATTGTTTAATAGTGATGCAATGAAATTCATATTCATCGAATATTATGCTGTGTATTATCTGATCTGATTTCTCTTTCCTTTTACAGGGATGTTAAGCTGTGTGGAAGCCATGCAAACCCACATACCACTAAACTTGCCACACGGACCCTTAGGGGGAGAAAATAATAGTGAAGTAAGAAAATCTTCTGTATCACAAGTGGTGCTTTTTACTGAAAGAACTCATGAAGGATTTGGTGAAAGCAATAATAGCTCCAAGAATCCTTCTACTCATGGACCTGGAATGTTTCAGTGCTACCGATGTTTCAACATCTATCGTTATCGAAAGAATTTATTGCGTCACCTTAGGGTAGAGTGTGGCAAGGATCCTCAAGTTCAGTGTCCATTTTGCCGATACCAAACAAAGTATAAAAGTAGCCTAAGAACTCACTTAAGGAATATTCATAAAGTTACTTGAGATATTTTGTGAGATGGTGAGATTACTGTGGCATGTCACAGGACAAGTTTAGATGACCTTGGTTATTATTAATTTATGTCTGCATTTTCAGGTAAGTTCGTTGAAAAATCTGTATTTATATTGGCAGTCTCCATCATTCATTTGTTACCTTTATGTAATTACAAGCTCATTCCATTGATCATACAATTGTCCACATGATATTTTTATTTACTTATGTCTATGAAGAGGGACCAGAGGACATTATTTCCCCTTATGTGATATTTGTGGCAAACATGTAACATGTTAACATTTGTGATTAAGGAAGTTGAAATGTGGCAGAACAGTTCTATTCTGTTAAGTGTATGATATTACAACCATTACTAACATACAGCAGAAAGAAATAAAGTTACAAATTAATTTCTAAAGTGGTTATATATTGTGGAACCTCTGAAGTAGAAGTCCAAGAAATTTCCAGAATAGGTAAACAGGGACATTCCTCGACAGTACTTTTTGATGGTTTTGTTGGGGAAATCCACATTTGCATGTTAGACTCAGGATTTTCCCTCATTTGTACAACAGCTTAGCACACTTACCATGATTTCTTCTGAACCTGTTCAGCATTAACCACATTTTGCAAGGCAAATTCAGAGTATCGTGTTTAATATTGCCTCTAAGAAAACCGTGCAGATGTAATGGATAGCTGTTAATCGATTCTGGCTTCTAGCTAGATTGATGTGAAAGTTAGTGTCTGCCAGATCCTAATTGGAGGATGTCTAGAACAGAGCCTGTTTACTTCAGTGCCTGCAGTATCTACATGGATAAGCAGATTAGAGTTAGCTGTTATCTTCTTGTACTTCCTGACTAGATCATGTTTCCTTCACAGGGCTTTTAGTACAATATTTGTGGCTAAGAACTAACTCAGCATTGTACAGTGAGAACACTTGAACTGTGAACCAGCCACGCTGTCTTTTTCCTATCGGTGACGCGACAGCTACCTGTCAGGTTCAATGCACGGGAGATGTTCTAGCCTTTGATGCAAGGCAAACTTGTTAATGAGTGAGTGCCTGTTGAAAGGCGCATTTGTGAGTTACGGGCTGTTTTCTGTTTTGTGCATTAAATTTCGGAGCTTATTACGACTCGGTATAAGATTACTACTGCACAGTGGTTTTACTTATGATTCATATGTGTTAACTTAGTCCATCAAGTCCAAACACAATTTCAAGAATTTCTGGCTGTAAACTTTCCAGGCCATACAAGAATGCATGCTTTTTATAAAAATTTTCAGACTACAGCTACAACTACAGCAGTATGTATCATGGATACAAGAGAAATCCGCAAAATATCCGTCAGGAAATTGATACAGCGAATGATAAAAGAGGTACAAAAAATGTGTGGACAACGAAGGTGGGCAGTTTCAGCATCATCTTTCCTGATATGAATAAGTGAAAACTTTTTAAAATAGATCATGTTACTGTTGTGTGGTTACATCACTACCATTGAACTCTGCCAGCACACGGCAATGACTGTCACACTGCTGATAGGAAAATTACAGGTTCTTAATTAAATTGCTTTCACTGTACCTCAATATTTGTTACCTTCTTTTTTTCTTTTCCTTTTATTTCACTGTGAACTGTTAGACTAGCCCAATTTTATCATGGCCCAGCCTGAAGGTTATTTTGATCTCCCTGAACCCAGTAGTGACAACCATTGTACTGCAAAAAAGACCGTTGAGGAGTCCAGTTCGGTTCCTGGTGTCGTCCTTACTTCGGGGTGATCTGATGTTCTGTTGCAGAGACAGGTGGAAGATAAGTGTGTACATTTTCTTAAATGGTAGATGCTGACACCATTGCCATAACATTGAACTGTTTAGTCTGAAGTATGTAACTCACTGAAGCCTAGAACCACTTTAGAATACCTCCTGTAGTGTAAAAGTTTTTGACGACGAGATATGTCTCTCTTAAGTTGTTTTGTTAATCCCATCCCATTCACATGTTTCTGGTACTAAAACAGCTGCTGTGTAATACACTGAGTTAAGAACACAATAATTGGTCTGCTGGAAGGGAACAAAGATAACATTTGAACATAACTAAGTATTAAATGTTGTGTTAGATTAGTGCAGATCAGCACCATATGTTGAACACAAAATTGAGTGAACAGTCCTCATGAACACTGTGGAGAAGTTTGTAATTGAATCCAAGCTTTTGGTACAAAATCTAATTAGAAATTGTATACCACCACCTCTCCTACTCTGCCAGCCAACATTCAAATGGTGACATTTTTTCAGCCGACGGGACCCAAACCAGCTAACCATGGTGTCAGTCTGTACAGACTTGGCACTTTAATGATCATGGCCACTACGCAGGCTATCCAAAATAAATGACAAAAATAATATAATTGTTGATTCCCATAGGGAACCTGAAATATTTGTCCTGAATGAGTAAATTCATAAAACCGGCACCAATATAGTTGGTCCGTTATTGCACATTATAAATTTTCCAGCTAACTCATTCCTGGTTGCCAGCGTTTCGCCCCAGCGTGCTAAGTTGAGCTTACCAGTTGATAAATAGCCTCCACGGTATGTGCTGGTTATGCATCTTGGTAGGTTACTTGTTTGTGAGCTTTGAAGGCATGATAGCAGTCTGACTGGCTGCAACTTGATTTCCAGACAGTGCGTGTGGTATTTAGCTTCTTAGACATAATGTCCTTTAAGAAGTGCCCACACTGACATGAGGTCTTAACTAAAATGTCCATATACTAAGCAGTCCTGCATTCAATTGGTCCAACAAACAGAAAGTCCTACTACTAAGTCATCTGTTAAAGTCCTTCAAAAAGGTCCAGCATATGAAAACCAGCAATCTGAAACAATATAGTTGTTAGTTCCCCGAATTTTGGCCAGTCAAATAAAAATTAAGCTGCCTGTGACACAAAGATATCTTATTTAACCAAATGGGGATGAAAATGGCATTCCGTGTTATCTAAGAGCCGTATGAAATTATACTGTGATCCTCAAAAAGATGATCCACATGAAGAAGAATAAATATTAGCTTTGTATCAACATAAATGTATTAATGTTTATTAGATATGTTATAATATTTTGACATTTTTCTTGTATTTATATTTCCCCCATGTTGGACATTATCTTATCAAACCATGGAATGTGGACATTTTGTATCACGGATATTCCTTTAAAATGGACCTTTTTGTCAATGGGAATATTTTAATTCTGGATCTTTTTCAATAGGGATATTTTAAGAAAGTAGATGACTTTCATAGGTGGCCGTTATCAAATATTGATGATTTTCATACAGTAGACCTTTTAAAAATGGACCATAACACTCTGATAAACCGAGGGATGTTTTATGATGAGAAACATAATGTCTTTGTTGTTTGATTTTGACGTAAAATGGAGAGCCTCTGACTATTTGTCACAATATCAACGATGTCATAAAACTACAAGATGGCCTGTGTGTTTGTTTGTAAATCATTTTCTGAAGGAAAATTGTTGTTTAATGTCACAGTATATCATTTTAACTATGTGAGAAAGAATAGGAATATTCTTAGTTTTAATTAAAAACAGCAATCAACAAAGATTAAATGTTTAAGCACTGGTGAAATTACATGAATTTCAAAAAGAAGTGATGAGGATCACTGATGAAGTATTCATAACTCATGTCTAAGAAAGTATATAGTACTAGGCCTACTATCTCACAGTAGTACGAGGTGATAATGGAGTGTCAAAATAGAGTTCCAGTTGTGTTTTGCAAAGTTGCCAAAATTTGTTTTCAGATTTCTTCCATGTATAACACAGCGTATTTCTATAGTCTACCAATGAGAGTTCATTCTACGCAACTTAATTCCGTATCTGAGAAGCAGAAGGGCTTATGTCCATTTTGTTTCTGCGAAAGGTGGATGCCCCCACATGTGGCTTTTTCCTCCTAAAAGCACTGTGGATTACCACCTTTATGTCATACTGTAAATCCACAGGGACTGGTAAACAGCACAACCGCTTTTATTCCATAGATGTATTCAGTTATAGTGAACACAAAACCAGCTGTAACACAGAATTGCTTCTTAGGTACGGCATTTTGTGATGAAATTCTCTTTCAGTGTGGAATGTCAAACAATGAGACTATTTTTCTTCTGTGTACTTCCTTGTTGAAACTTATATACTGTACATGCGGGGCTTGTGCGTATGTGATTTGAGAAAGAATAAACTTTCTTCAGCTTATCCAAGTTATTTCTGGGGCCACTGGAGCCACCCAGGCTTATTTCGGTTTTTCGCCAGGGATTTAAGACCAGATGACTTTCCTAATGCCAGACGATTCTTGAGATGAAAATCTTTTGCCTAAGATCAGCCGGTATTCGAACCTCAGCCTTCTGGGTGGGAAACCAGCAACTAAGCCACTGAGCTAATCAGGCTCCCCATTTGAGGAGCTGTGTACTCCTGATTACTTGGAATTGATACTGCATTACATGTTATGAATTTAAGCCCAATTTTACATCCTAATGCACTTCCTGATGTCAACCCTATGGATGTGGAGTGATGTATTCTCTATTGCATGTTACCGTTGTTCACTGTGGTAATGTGATATGTTGTATATAAAATGAAGAGGTGTGTAGTAAGACAAACACAAGCATCCAATCCATAATTTAGAGGAATTAATTGTAAATGGCCAAGATCTCAGACCTGATTGGGACTCAAACTGGAGGCCTCCAAACAGAAGGCTGCTATGCTGACCATTCAGCCAAGGAGCTGGATCTTTTACAGTTGTTTTCTTACCAGAGGCTTATTTATGAAGTTATGAATCGAAGTTTTATCTGTGTGATTTAACTGCACGATCTCATTCAAAACATTTAGCTAGGAATTTTATACATTCTCTCTCCTTTTTCTTTTCTTGGATAACTGTGTATATGATTTGGAGAAATATTTTGATTCAGATTTCCTTTTCTTTTATTACTCATTTGCACATATTGTTTCTGTATTCTTCTTAAAAAGCAGGTAGTTTTCTGGTTAGAGCACATGAAAGAAGCATAAATACTTGCATCTGTATGAGTAATGGGAAGGAATAAACAAGTGATGAATCGAGTCAAATATAGAAAGATAGGAAAATGATGCTAACCTTTCGACATGTTTACCCTTGACTATTATTACAGTATATGATCATGTAAAACTACAAAAGAGAGCTAGCTTGCTTGCTTTAAAATTGGCCCAAAGTCTGAATTTGATGAAGACTGTTAGCAGCACAACACAGTTTTACCAGGATCATGGCATACTACCCTCCAAGAAATGAAGGAAGTATTCTCTAGATTTTCAAACCTGATTCCATTACTGTCGGAAAACAACAAGTGTTGATCAAGGAAGTTGAACTGGAATGAGCGGGCGCAAGTTCATAGGGGGCTTACTGATAGTTGCACTCTTGAACTTGCAAGTTGGTGTGGGTACAGGACAATGTGTAACACTGTGACTCATAATGGTGACCATATTTCTTGCACTCTGTACATTATATTATCACCAGAGAATTTTAGAGTTAATAGAAGTCTCCAGCTTCCAGTATTACATGTGTGATAATGTCATATGTTGCCATTTATTTATTATTGGAAACTTTATAGTTGGTAGTGAATGATTGCTGTGATGATTATGATGAACTGGAAACTTATAACCCTTGGTTTGTTTTTTATTGTAAATTATTATATTCTTATTGTTCCATTTTAATTCTAATATAAACTGGCAAACTGTTAATAAACCAGTATTCCATTCATAAATTGTTATTTTATGATCACACATTTCTGTTTCCATGGAAATGATTTTCATATTGCTCTCGTACTAAGAACACTGTCTGATGATGGGATAATTTGTTCTGATAACTAACTTTCTTCTTTAAAAATGCTGTAGATATGAAGTGGGAACATATTATCCTAGAACTATTTTCATTAAACTACATTTTCCTGAGTTTACTATGATTCTGGGAGACTAAAAAGCCTAAAGTCTTATTATTATCATCATTATCATCATCATCATCATCATCCTGCTCCAATATATTTGCTTTACTCATTCCTCCTCTCTTCTTTCTTTCTTTCTTTCTTTCTTTCTTTCTTTCTTTCTTTCTTTCTTTTTTTTTTTTTTTTCTTTTTTCACCAGAAGAAGACTCCCAAATTTCAGCCACCACAGACTTGCCTTCCTTCCTACAGTAATGCTCATTAATACATTGTAGCTCATAGCTTCCCACCACAACCTGCTACTGATTAACATCTAACATCCTTACCACATTTAAAAGAGTATGGTTTGGAACACTGATTTGCTCCCAAAGGAATGATTGTACATGACAAACAAGTGCACCGTGAATTTGCCTAATTTAACACTGTTGTACTAGTAAATGAAAGGTGTATTTGGTTTAAAATCACAGAGTTTGTGTACCAATATCTCCTGTGTTAAAAATTCTCCAGAGAAAGGGAGTATACTGTGTCACAAGTCTCTTAATATCATTTCATATGAAAATAAAATGCCAGTATCTTAAACATATCTAGACCAAGCTCGATAGCTGCAGTCGATTAAGTGCGGCCAGTATCCAGTATTCGGGAGATAGTAGGTTCGAACCCTACTGTCGGCAGCCCTGAAAATGGTTTTCCGTGGTTTCCCATTTTCACACCAGGCAAATGCTGGGGCTGTACCTTAATTAAGGCCACGGCCGCTTCCTTCCCACTCCCTGCCCTTCCCTGTCCCATCGTCGCCATAAGACCTATCTGTGTCAGCGCGACGTACAGCAACTAGCAAAAAACTTTTTTTTTTTTTTTTTTTTTTGCTAGGGGCTTTACGTCGCACCGACACAGATAGGTCTTAAGGCAACGATGGGATAGGTGTGAAAATGGGAAACCACGGAAAACCATTTTCAGGGCTGTCGATAGTGGGATTCGAACCTACTATCTCCCGGATGCAAGCTCACAGCCGCGCGCTTCTGCACGCACGGCCAACTCGCCCGGTAAAAAAAAACATATCCAGAGATCTTTGAGATATTCTTTTTGTTTTAACGTGTATATCTACAATTATGTGTTAAAAATGCATCATGTATTTGTTCAGTCCGTCCTTTCTTGTTCATTACATTCTTCCATCATAGGCTTCATTGTTAATTGTTTACATTTCATGCCTGTTTGCTTCCAAGAATTTTCTGACTGAGCGAGTTGGCCGTGCAGTTATGGTTGCATAGCCAGGAGACAGTGGGTTCGAATCCCGCCATCAGCAGCCCTGAAGATGGTTGTCTGTGGTTTCCCATATTCACACCAGGCAAGTGCTGGGGGATAGTACCTTAATTAAGGCCACAGCGACTACCTTCTCAGTCCTAGTCCTTTCCCAACCTTGGGTCGCTGAAAACCTTTGATGTGTTAGTGTGATGTTAAACCACTACCAAAAAAAGTTTTTCTTATTATAGTTCATTCCATTTAAATATTGAGGTCTTAACTACTGCATTTCAGTAATTTTAGTTATTTAATTCATGCTAATTTTTTTTGTTTCCACGAACCTACTACGCTGGCGTAGCAGGGGGAGAGGTGATACTCCCACATAGCACGTCCCAGGTGGTGGATAGGGGGGTCCTGACCGGCTTTCTGGCGGACTTGAGTGAAATAAAATAGCTCTCGCGGACCAAACACACATCCCACTGTGGGTGGGGAATGCAGACGAAGAAAACACCCACGGTATCCCCTGCCTGTCGTAAGAGGCGAATAAAAGAGGCGACCAAGGGGTGATCGAATTAGAATCATGATATAGATGTTCCAAGTAGCCTACGCAGTAGCCTCCACGGTATGCACTAGCCATGTGTCTTGGTAGGTGTGCTATTTACCAACTGAAGAGCCCAATTTAAAAAGCGCACTGGGATGAAACGCTGGCAACCAGGAATGAGTTACCTGGAAAATTTATACTGTCCAATAACGGACCAACTACATTGGTATTAGAGCCATGAGACTACTTGTAATTAGTACCATCACACAGGGAACACCATGGGTCACCTTTACTTGTGAGTAGTAACACTGTGGTAGGTACACAATATGTTTTTGATTAGTAGCAACAGAGTGTGAATCAGAATGGTGTTTACAGTTCCCGTGACTAGTACCACTACATGCAGAACCCCATGGGGTGACATTGTGTGTAATTAGTACCATTATGTGAGAAACACCATAGGTCTGGGCGTTGCCTGTGATTAGTACCACTATATGAGCGACACCTTGGATGTGCGTTGCCTATGATTAGTACCCACTATGTGAGGAACACCATGGGATAGTACGAGTCCCTGTGATTAGTACACCTATGTGAGGAACACCATAGGTTTGTGTTACCTGTTAAGTGGCACCTCAATGTGGAAACACCATAGGTCTGCGTTACATGTGCGTATAACATTACTTTGAGTAGTACCATAATGTGTGGAATACTGTGAGTCTACGCTACTTTTGATTAGTACTGCAACATAACAAATACCATGGTTCTACTTTACTAGCGATAAGTACCATTATGAGGGGCAGATGACCTGGATTTTGGACCCCTTTGACAACAAACATCATCAATTCATGATTTTGCTTCAGAAGCAGTCCTTGATCCGTAATACTATTGTTTTATGATAGTTTCTGGAAATGGGGGTCATTGCAGATCGGATCCACTGATTGTTTTGAATTCATATTCATCCATTCATTTTTCATCGTCATGTTTTGAATTATGGTCGGTGGATGATTTTGGACTTTTAAATTGTCATTACATTTCTTCTCATTTCATACCATTAGAGGCCGATGACCTAGATATTAGGCCCCTTTAAACAACAAGCATCATCATCATCATCATCATCAATTTTTTGTTTATTTTATATTTTATTGTTTATTTTATTCTTTTTAATCTTAATTAGTTCTCATGTGATATTAGTTTCATTTTCCATATTGATATTTCTACAGTTCTCAGTTATAAAAGGTTTGATGTTTCTACCTAATCAGTACTATTTGTAGTAGTAATTATATATATATTTTCATTTTAAAAAATGATACGACTAGTTTTGATCTGAGATAGATCATCTTCGGCTGGTGTATCACAATCCTAATAACTAAAATCTATCTCAGATTGAAACTAGTCCTATAATTTAAAAACATAAATATCTATAATTACTACTACAAATTGTATTGATTAGATGGAAACTTCAAACCTTTCATAATTGAGAACCATAATTAGTTCCTTCTTTCTTATGGGAAGTGGCGCACCCTTCACCCTCCCGTGACAACACCGATGTGCTGCAAGAAGACCACATGCAAAAACAAGAAAACCAGTTGCCTGTTTCCACTACAAGATCCCAATGAAGCTGGCTTGATGGTGACATGGCATAGCTTGAAATTTCTCCCTCACTAGAGAGCTGTGTATTAATTTTAGTACTGACATTGACTCATGATTTTCTGCTTGCTGTACAGTCCAGCCTGTAGCAATTCGTATAGTTTACCTATTATTTATGTCCGTAATTCAGGGGTATATTTTGGAGCCGTACAGTGGAATCAGGCAACTAATTTTTTTTGGAGTTCATCGGTTATGTCGCCAAAGTTTTTCAAAGAAATTGAAATAATAATAAAAGTTTTTCAAGGTAAGTTTAGGATGAAGGGTTTGACACTTCCTGTGTTAGGCAAATTTAAAAAATATCCCTGTCCATTTGAATATTACACCATGGCCATTCCATCCCCAGCTGGCAGCTTTTAAGTACTGACAGTATACTTGCTTTTGTCTCGTAACACCCTTGTAAGCTATTAACGGCCTGTGCCTGGGTTTCAAGTAGCAGGTTGTTCCCAAATTGGCCCTTGACTGCTCACTACCGCAGAAAGGCATCTGTTTACAGTCACATTTTAAAGAATCGGGCTTCCAAAGATAATCTTATGTAAAATCCTAAAAGAATTAAAACACGCGTGTACAGCTTTAGATACTGGGATGCAATGTGAAGTCATTGTGAAGGAGGAAAAATATTTTCAGAGGAAGTCGGTCTGTGTCACTTTGAGGATGACTCTCTCACCGAGCTCGATAGCTGCAATCGCTTAAATGCGGCCAGTATCCGTTATTCGGGAGACAATAGGTTTGAACCCCACTGTCGACAGCCCTGAAGATGGTTTTCCGTGGTTTCTCATTTTCACACCAAGCAAATGCTGGGGCTGTACCTTAATTAAGGCCACGGCTGCTTCCTTCCCACTCCTAGCCCTTTCCTGTCCCATCATCGCCATAAGACCTGTCTGTGTCAGTGCAACGTAAAGCAACTAGCAAAAAATGAGGATGACTCTTCAAGGTTGGAGGGTGGGCAAGACCACTCTTCAAAGACCTTATGTTTGCTTTGGTGCTGACTCGGGTTGGAATGGTTGTGGTGATAAAACCCGGGGTTTGGCATTTTTGAAAGTTTGTGTTTCTCCTTTGAATATTTGCCTTCCACTTGTATCTAATTGACTAGATTATATTTTTCTTCTCTAACATTCTTCTGAAGAACATGTTGGTTGCTGATTTTTAAGTTGGTGTCGGCTCTGGTATACTGTTAATAAACTGTTCAGAACTTCATATTATGTCAGTAGGAAAAAGTCATTAATTCATTATTAATTATATTAATTGTTTGCTGCTTTTTACCATCTTATTGTATTGTGTGAGTGAGCTAATTACTTATTTTCATTTTAATGTTGTCTAACAGATAGGAGTACAATTTTCTGCCAAGTAGAGACCTTTATTAAGGAGTTTATATTGGGCTGATACCAAAACGTTCCCTGCCTCTCGCATTTTTGGAGGTTCTTAGTGCATTAATATTGGTAGGTTGCAGATCATAGCTTATGGTGAGAATTTTGTGATCTGTATGTTTATATGACTGTCAGTTGTTGAAATAAACAATTTTTTTTTCATCCATTCTAATTTATATACTGCTTAAATTTTCCTTATTTATATTTTACCTCCAGAGTAAATTATATCTGAAGCATCATTTGATTTATTTTGTTATTGGATGTGATATCCCAGTTTCATTGTTGATGTGGTTTTCTTCCTTTTCAGATCTGATCAGCGGACTGAATGATTGTATAGACGATGTGGAATTTGCCAAGATATCAATGGGAGGAATGGAGAACGATTTAAGTAGCAGACTAATGTTCCCAGGAAATGTGCAGTCTCCCTTGTGGCAGAAGAAGAGGCAAAGTTCAGGCCAGTTTCAGTGTCCCAATTGCAATAAACGATATGTTCATAAGTGGCATTGTCAGAGACATATCAATTACGAGTGTGGCAAGTTACCAATGTTTCTTTGCCCATACTGCCCTCATAGGTCTAAACAGAGGTGTCATTTGAAGGACCACATCTATCGACGGCATATTAAGAGTCAAAACATAGTTGAAGATAGTGTAAGTGCTCTGTGACATGGGTTACCTTCAGTTAGATAATAAGGACTTGCACTAATATAAACTTGTTTCATGTGCATCTGTAAGCAATAAATCATTGTAATTTTAAGAATTATACAGTACAATTTTACACACACAAAAGAAGGAAATTACACTTTTTGTTAAATCCTTAGGGGTTACAGGTTTATTCTTATCCAGAGGTTCAGGGTTCATTTCATGGCCAGATCGGGGATTTTTTACCAGGATCTGTGGGCTGGTTCAAGGACCACTGAGCCTACATGAGAACAAATGAGGAGCTATCAGCCGGTGTGATAGCAACCCTAGTCTAGGAAGCCAAGGGTAGTCGCGCTGACTGCACATCATCTCGTAATCTGCAGATCTTCAGTCTGAGCAACAGCCGCTTGATAGTCCAAGGCCCGTCTGGGCTGTAGCACCATAGGGTTTTGTTTAGTGGTTGATCATCTCATCTCTGTGTTCCACTTAGCTCACTTTGAACCTTGCCAGTATTGTTCTGTTTTGACTGAATTTATAATGTTATATGAAACATTTCCTTGTCTGTGCAAGATGAAGTCAATAGAAAATTTGAATAGAAAAGTAGAAGATGCTGCTTAATTTTTCAAAACGCAGAATCTGATTTCAAATTTGTAAAGAACAAAATTCAAAGTTTACAAAATTGTTTTTTAAAAGAAATGAGGAAAATTAATAATAACCATATGGCCCTCAGCTACTATGTGTAGGTATTTTCATTTGATACCATTTAGGCTGCTTGCACATTAATTTTGGCATTCCGGTTTACTCTGCCAGATAGCAACAGATCTCTGCTGGGCGATGTGTGGCCAGGTTTTAAATAATTTTGTGTCACTAGAGATATTTTACATGCCTACGGCATATGATGTGGAGTACGGCATATGATGTGGAGTGTCTTAATTTTATTTTTTTCCCTGCCTTTCAAAAATCCGACTACCTCTGCCGGGTTTGAATCCCTGTTATCTTGGGATTCGGAGGCTTACACTTAACCACTGATCCACAGAAAATCATTGCCAGTCGAAGAAGTGAAGCAGGAACCATGACGTGTATAAGCCAACTCTGTGCATTGATAAATTACTGATGTTCATTAAGGACCAAGAAATGTTTGATGAGAAAATCGAATATGTGGTAAAAGATATGAAACATTTAATATGATCGTAAATTAGGTATACAGCATTTGTATAGATTTAACCCTTTTGGTTTAATTTTTCCAGTTAACTGATCCGAGTTATTTGATATATAACATGTCGCAGGATTTGGGGAGTGAAGTAACCTAAGTCCATATTTTTGAAGCAGTTCTCAAATTTTTAGACATCTTATTCTCACGTCCACTATTCATTTTCGTTTTTTAGTTCACACTTACTGAGTTAATACTTTCATCATGCTGAAAGTCCACGGGCCTCTCCAGCATACGAGATATTGAACAGTTTAACACTATTAACACACAATATTGGCATTTTACTGGAAACATCAACTGCTTTATTCATCATTTTCCTTTTCATGTTAGCGATCACATAGCAGTCTTAACAAAGTCTGCCGGCAATACTGGTAATATATAAGTAGCTAGTGACTGACAGAATATGTGGGTGGAATCCACCTGCATTCTCACAACTTCAGAACTTGAATATAATGTAAATATTTGCTTTCATTATATTTTCACAGAAATATTTGAAAAAGTCTCCTTTCTCTCAGACTGTTGCACTTTTTTTAAGTGGTACCATGTCTAATGTGAACTCTTTTGTTTCATTATAGATGTCATCATTGAGTCAGATGGGTATGTAAGAGATGCAGATATGCAAGAGAAAGAGAAACTACACAATATATCTCTGTATGTAGAGAATTGTTTTGAACAGAACTGTAGTAGTGATGTGTCTAACTTCAGAAGACATAATATGGGTCAATACCAGTGTCCGAATTGTGGCAGACTATACATTCATAAAGGACACTGCCAGAGACATATCACGTATGAATGTGGCAAACAGCCTATGTTTGTGTGCCCTTATTGTCCTCATAAGAGCAAACAGAAATGTAACCTGAAAGACCATATCATAAGACGGCATATGTGAAATGATCCTTGCAGTGTAGGAATTTTTTAAAAAATCTCTTCAGTTTGTTTTACATATCTGAAATTAGTAATTTTGTTTTGTATTGTTTAGATGTACAGGGGTCTTTGAACTTTTCTTGCTGACTATTTTCATTGTCATAAACTAAGTCAGTCATTTATTTAACTGTGTTTTCTGTGTTGTCGCAGAGGCTTTGTCCTCTGACCAATACATGGATATTTATTTTGTTTTCTAAAACAATGCCTGCTTCATGTTCAGGGGTGATAGAAATCTTTCTTGTCTGTCTGTTTATGTGTCTTTTGGAACCTTTCACTATTTGGTGTCTTGTAAGGAAACTATATACAAATATGTTAATTTACACTGGCTCGATCCCAACTGCCTATGTGTTAATGGTAAGCACAAAATGGTCCTTCACGTGTTATTGCATACAATATTATAGTTAGTTGAATGGATCACTTTCAAATGATACTTGTCTTTTGTGGTTCAGAAAGTATTTTTTGTAGTTTTATTGTGTTCATAATCTACAGAAATATTTTACCAAAATTGAGGTTGACAGTTCTGTATCTTCAGTTTTGTCAGATAGTGGTGTTTACTTTGGTTTTCTTTGCACTGTTTGTTGAAAATCTGTTTGTTTAAAGTAGTGCACTGGTAATGTATCCTTTCAGAAATAACCATTTTATTTCAAAAGAAATAAAGGTGAGATTTTGATCTACAGTACTAAGTAATATAGTCTGAAGGGAGAGAGAGTGATTTGCATTATGAAGAATGTAAAGATATAGAAACGAACATATGATCAACATGTGGATTGTTGGTTTCTGTTCATTTCTAGTAGCATCGTATTGTACCACCAATATTCTCTGTAACAAAGCATAGAGTCAGAACAGAAGATCATAGAAGGAAGAATAACTTTTTGAGTAAAAGATATGGTGGGAATAGACAGATGACAATATGATTACTGAAACACTCGTAATCTGTAGGACCTCTATACCCATCTTATGATATGTACCCCTCTCTTATTTTCCTCACTTTTCAGACCTCAATTGGGGAGTTATATCCTTGCCAAATAATTTTTTTCAGTCATTTATTATTAGTTTGTTTATTATTAGAGCTGTCCAGAAAATGAGTTCTGTTATATTTATATCAATTATTTTAAAACCTGTTATATTGTTGTTTAATGTATATACTTGTAAGGTATTTTTTCCATACATTTTCCACCATTGTTGACTGAGGCACCAGTTTTTGTATCCTTGTGTCATAGAATGGTGTCAAATATGATGTCTTAATGACTTCCTTCTTGTTGCAAAACCTTCAGTCGTCAAGGTATGTTTTTAGAACTCCACATTGCTTGTTGTCACAATGCTACTTTGATAGTTGAGTCTCAAGGCAAGAATTCCATAAACAAATTTACTTTTCTGCCCCATACCCTGTACACAACATTTTTTGGGCTGAAACGGTCTGTTTGAATGATGTCCTTTGTTGGCAATGATGTGTGCCTACATTCCATGAATTCCTGCTTTGGTTCAGATGTTATGTGAGTCTTGTTAATCATTCTGTGGTGGAGTGACTCTTGATATCAGTATCCTAACATGGTCAATTTTGATTGAAACTTGAATAGCAACTTGAAACTTATTTGTGTCTCCTAAATAGACATCCTGAATTTATTTTTTAATATTGTGATGGTTTGTCAGGATCCCAGGAACTAAAATGCCTGACTACTCTGAGATGTAGCTTATTTTACTACCAGTTACATTTATTAAAGCCACTGTTTGCAGTTATTTACAAGTACTCTTGAGTTCGAGTTTTAACTTCACGCAGTTTGTGCTCATTACTTTGACCAACCATGAGATCAACTCTCCCAGATTTGCAACTGTCTTGTGGCTCCTTGTGTTCATTCGCGACTGAATTGCACTTTCCCAGCTTTGCTCTTTTTATAGGTCAGCCAAAGTTTCTCGTTAATGAATCCTGTGGCTATTGTTTTGCTTACTGCTCGCTTCACCCACATTATCCCCACTCCACCAGCATTGTCGCCTCTGCTGCTGCAACCCCGACCCCCATCCTTCTCTCACTGTATTCTTCGTGATCACAGTATGTACAAATATCGTGGTAAATTTCATAGTCTACATTTGTACAAACAAAGTTATTTATTTTGCTTGTTACATATATAATATTAATAAATTTACACTTTCATTCTTCTTCTTTTTTCCTGGCCTTTTTTCGTAATTTCTTGGGGTCGGCACATGTGTGAATTTTAAGCCAGTTTTATGGCCGGATGTCCTTCTTGATACCAACCCTGTGCAAAGGGTTGTATTCACTATTATGTGTTTCTGTGGCGGTTAATAGTGTGATGTGTTGCGTGTAGATGAAGATGTGCATTGAGAGAGACGAACGCAAACACCTAGTCCTCAAGCCATAGCAATTAATTATATGCAGCTTAAATCCCTGACCTGGCCGGGAATTGAACCCAAAACTGTCTGAATCAAAGGCCACTATGCTGACCAGACTCGAATTAACACACTTTCATTGTTCTAGAGAAATTATTATTCCAATAAACTTGTGATCTGACTGTCGTAAACATTCTGAATGGAGCATGTTCCTTCTTACTGCCATTTACAGGGGATTCCAGGGCCTGATGAATTATTTTGCCCTTTAAATTTTAATTTGAGCATAACTTGGGTTTTCATAGAAAAGGGTGCTGTTGGGAGTTGAATGATGTTTTTATTTCCCACATACATTATATATTTAATGAGAACATGAATTCACTTACTGAAGGAGAATAAACCATGCTATTAAAGAAGTGTGACATTTGAAGGTGAAGTAACAGGTATGGCCAAAAGTCATTGTACTGATATCGAGTTTTACATTTCAACCATGTAATGGCTGTTTGACTATTTTATTTCATCTATGAATTGCTTTGCTTTCCATTATTTATCATGAGGGGAAAGTGCTAATGTGAAGCAATTCTCCTGATATTTATTTGATTATAGAAGGGTGAAGGAAACAGATGGAGAAGAGTAACTTTCCAGATTAGAAAACAGATGGTAGAAAACACTAAGCCTCCAATTTGCTCCTTCATTATTAAAAATCTTGTGACATTTACCTTTGTTTTCCTACTTCTTACCCTACCTTGCATCTCTTCTTTAAAAATTCATTCATTCCCTTCCCCTTCACCAAACAATTAGCATCCTAGTGCACAACCAGTTATCATCTTCATGTCTTCACAAATAAAAGTTGTACTCAAAGTTTTTGACTCTGGGACAATCCTGTCCTCCTACATGCCTGCTGTCTACAATCTGGTAAGTTTCTGGTCTACACCTATTTCTTAAACTCTTGTTATTCTGCTCTTAGCTTTCGTTCTTGACCTTTTATAATTATGAATAAGGTTTACCTCATAAGAATATATTTTGACTGAGAAAACAAGTAATTGTGTTTGGAAAGAAAGTTTTGTCATTTTATGACTTGAAACAGACTGTAAACTTGGTAATTTTGTCACTAGTATTGTACCTTCTTTGTAAATTACCTGTTTTATTTTCTTGTTCTTGTGAATGATGTATTCTCCAGATAGCTTTCCGTAGTATTGATAAGAAATAAATTATTGTATATCATTATATTGTGCTGCAAGATGAGAATTTTGTTTGAATTCGAAAGTTTTGTAATTAAAAGTTTGATACTCGTAAAATGTGATTTTTGACACAATCTTTATCGCACCTTTACCTTGTAGAGTTTTCAAGAATGTTGAGATTACAATTTCTCTTCCACCTTAGTTAAAATCGCTAGGTTTTTAAGACTACCTTGATCATTTTTCCTCCATTTAGATTCAGGCTGATATTATAAATCTAGATTTCTGTACCTTTTTCCAGTTCGCCAAACAGAGATTCACTTGCTTAACTATAGTATTACGTATAAAATGTTCATCTCGTAGAGAGATACGGAATACGTAATGGGTGGCAGGTCAGTGTGGAAAAAGGAGATAAGGACAAAAATGAAAAAAAACAAAAGGACAAGGACGTGTGTTTCAATTGTCTTTGTCCTTTTCTGTATTCACGTTTGTCATTATCTTTCTGTTTCTTCTTTCTATTCCCACATTGACCTGCCATTATATTTGTCCTATTATGTGTTCCTTTTCTTGTTTCCATCTCTCGTACATGACTTGACATTTGTTTGCTTCTTTCCACTACTAATATGAATTGTTTTTGATGATAAAGTTGTTGTTTTAGGGAGCCTAATTTGGAAGTTTTCAGTCCAGAAGTTATGTTATGCCTTGATAAGTTACAGCCTACTCGTCTTCTAATAAAGAATTTTTCAGCCGTTGAGTTATTCATCGCCTGGACCTAACAGTGGAGAAAGCAGAGAATGTCCTTGCTAATAGTGTAGAAAGCAGAGAGATGCCTTGCTTTAATTCAACTATAGGTTGTTCCACTTCCGTGGTGGATTGAGAGCTCTCGCTTCCCTCAACATTTTCTTTGCTGGTTAAGTACTTCTGCATGCTGTGAACTGTATCTTCTCTTATCTTAGTAAAGCCTACTGTTGGGCTGAATCCAAACTTTAATGCACTGTGGTCTCTGTGAACAAGAAACTAAGATTTAATAATACTCAGGAGAATCGACCCCATCCCAGTGTTTGCTTTAACACATTGGATTGTTGTTCCTCTGACCGTGCTTGCTACAACATAAGCTATGCAAAAGAACAGACACCTAACAGAGTAGATGATGAGAGAAGCCCTAGCTCATTCTGTAAGTAAAAAATCCTACAAACAGCCTGATCAGAGAATATTTTTCTATGATTCTTCAGCTCACTTCACGTGAATGCTGATGTGAAATCAGTTTGTGCTTTCATTTCTAGTTTGCCTAATTAACAAAGGAAATGGATATATGTTTGTGTTTAGTAGATCACTCTTTGTTTGAAAGGAGAAATGGATTGCATTTTGTGACAGTTATAATGCAAGGCTGTAGTACTACTGTAAGGTAAGTTGTAGACCCACTCTCAGGTCAAAGTTTCCTACTTGGTTGAAATATTACAGGGGCTGCATATTGTCTTTTGTCAGAAATGTTAATACAATTCCACTGATCCTAAACATAGCTATTCTTCAAAACTGCTGAAGATCGGAATACTTTCAACTGCTTCCTGCTGGGCTTTCTTTGATAGCTGACTGCTGGGACAGGAACTGTTGGTGTTACCGGGCGAGTTGGCCTTGCGGTTAGGGGCGTGCAGCTGTGAGCTTGCATCCTGGAGATAGCGGGTTCGAACCCCACTGTCAGCGGCCCTGAAGATGATTTTCCGTGGTTTCCCATTTTCACACCTGCTGGGGCGGCATTCTTAAGCCTTTCCTAGACCTATCTGTGCCAGTAAGATGTACAGCCAATTGTAAAAAAAAAAAAAAAGGACCTGTTGGTGTTTTGTGGCTGTTTCTTGAGAATTTTTATGTTTTGAAATAGTTGGCGTTTTTCATATTGTTCCAAAGTTTAGACTATCTTTTAGGGCATATCAGCCCTAAACACTCTGGAATAGTTTAGAAAACCACTCATACGAGAAAGCATCAACCTTTTCAACAAACAGGCGTATTTCATATTGCTTGTATATAAAACTGCCTTCCTAACCACAAGATTGGTAGTAGACACAATACATCAAGTATTCCTGTACCAAGAGTCAGTTGCTGAGGATGACTATACCAGAAGCAGATGAAAGTAGCATGGGTGTCCATATAACAGTTTGTAGGGGGCCTACACCAGGAGGTATGTAGTATTTTTAAAATTTTGGAAGGTGAATGACGGTAGAATAACACCCACAGTATCCCCTGACTGTTGGTGGGGCAGTACTACCACTTCTACGTAATACCGTCTTTTAAATCATTTTCTTGAAAGAAAAACACCTGGCTACATTAGACTTTTGCCTTTCCCTGAAAGCTTGGGGGGGGGGGGGGGGAGGGGAAGCAGGCCCCCCTTGCCCCCCGGGCATGGGCGTCCTTGGAAAGTAGTTCAGTGAGGTAATTAATTTGTCACTAGAAGACTGTAGTAAAAATTGCTTTGATTCAAAAAAATAATGAAATTGTTTTTACATCCCGCTAATTACTTTGATGGTTTTCGGAGTGGTTTAATTCCATAAAATGTTTAATATAAATTAAGTGTTTATACATACATACATACATACATACATACATACATACATACATACATACATACATACATCCTCCTTATAGACTGTTATACCTTTCAGCATTCTGTCTGCAAGCCTCTGTGATTTTACTAACCACTGCCACAATCCTTTGTTTAAAACTGGTTCTATGGCCTCGTGTAGTTCTACAACGCTTATCTTTAAATTGTTAGAAACTGAGTCTAACCATTGTCGTCTTAGTCTCCCTCTACTTAATTTAATCCAGAAATGGTTAAATTGAATTTCTAGCTAGACTAATATTGTGACGTACTGCTTTAGTTTGATCATGACTAGTAGTAATTCATTGAAAACTATGACATGTAACCATTGTAGTTCATTAATTCTCTTATATCGTGGATTCTGAAACAAGTTTGAGTGAAGAAATATGGTATGGAAGAACCCTGTAATTTGGAAGTGTATGTTTCCTCTCGTCTGGTTTTCAGATATGATCTGTTTGAAGAGTAAAATGAAAAGAAAGACAACTATTGGACTTATCATTTGAATGTTGTTTTAGTGTCATTTGAATATTGTTTCAGTGTCGGAAGCTTCCTACACCTTAGATGAGGAGAGAGAATAATGGTAAACATCTTACAATAGTATTATACATGTGATCAGTTGTAATTTTGTGAACAAATTCTGAAACTGAATTGTCATAGAAAGTGGACAACATAGCAAATAATCCGCACCAAGCATGAATTGTTATTTGTTTGGAGTGCAATAATGTCATGTTGTTTCATTCTCTTTGTTGCGCCTTTTCTCACTTGTAATGGCAGTCCTCTCCTATTTACCATTACAGTGCCTGTAATACGGACTTTTAGTTTCAGTTGCTCAGCTGCAAGGTCGTAACTAGTCTAGAACCAGTCCGTAAAGACATGAAACCCAGTTTCATTGGTGGCCCATAAAGTCCTTAGCTCTTAAGATGAAGCAAATGAGCACTTTAAGAGATACAAAAGATATGCAACAGTTGCTTAATAACTCAATATAACCTATGCCCTACCGTATATTATTCCTCATTTTCCCTTATGGCTGTTATCATTATTAAAGTCTTGTAGCTGACTTCCCCAATGTTTGCAGTTTTTCACTTTGTGAAGCTGGTGTTTAAAAGTAGTATAGCATACAGCAGTGATGACTCCAGTTTTGAGAATAGTCTGCTACTGTAATTTAAAACATGTATTAAAAGTCAACAGTTACCAAGAGCCATACAACTATTAGGAAAATGACCTCACATCCATCTAGAGATTTAAACTAATTGCCTAAGGCAAGGGAAGAAATCTGATGACAGATAATAAATAAAAAGTACAACAGTTATGGTCAGATCAACTTAGGCTATACATAAATCAATCCATAGATACTGTTCAATATTAAATCAAGAACATCAAGAAAATATGCTAAGTAACTTTAGACTCCATTTTGACAGCATTTATGAATGAAAATGTAGGTTTTCATTTTCAGTTACCAAGAGCCATACAACTATCAGAAAAATGATTATTATCAAAAACAAACTAAGGTTTATTCATAAATGCTGTCAAAATGGAGTCTAAAGTTACTTAGCATATTTTCTTGATGTTCTTGACTTAATATTGAACAGTATCTATGGATTGATTTATGTATAGCCTAAGTTGATCTGACCATAACTGTTGTACTTTTTATTTATCTTTCATCAGATTTCTTCCCTTGCCTTAGCCAATTAGTTTAAATCTCTGGATGGATGCGAGGACGTTTTTCAGTCAGACTATTATTGTAAAAGCACATTCGTGTCTAATAATTTCAATTAAGAATTTATGATACTGTATTTTATAATTTTTGTTAGACATCTTTGCTAATTGTTATTGAAATAATTTTCCTGGACATGTCACGGAGAACACCCATAGATTAAAAACATACATATGGTTGCATTTATCCCATGCTAGCTAAGGTACCCGTTCTTGATACGGATTTATGAGCAAGGATTAAGGTGGCTCACAAGGTATATGTGTGTCTTACAACACACTCTTGTAGACAGTATTGACAGCCTTCTCAGTGGGTACATAAATATATGAGCTACCCCTCCTTGACCCTCAAGAGCATGTCACGTACAGTTGGCCATGACTGAAGCACTGGTTCTCTAGATAATGACTCAAAATGAAATGTGAATTACAAACCCACACAATATTGAAAAGACAGAAACATGGAATATGCATATTTATTTATTTATTTATTTATTTATTTATTTATTTATTTATTTATTTATTTATTTATCCAACATAGGACTACTTTAGTCAGGTTTATGGAGGTTTTTCATCTTTTTGTCAGCCCAATACTATTTTGTCCTTTCTGAACATAAGAAATATACATATAATCATAATTTTCATTATCCGTGTTGATTTCCCAGTTTCTTGTGAAAAAAGGACTTTATTAAAACTTCCACCTAATCAGCACTATAAGTAAGACATAAAGTCTGAATATAATTAATTCTAATGAGGTAGATTAAGAATTTATGTCTTTTTTTTTCCAACTTGCTTTACGTCGCACCGACACAGGTCTTATGGGAACGATGGGACAGGAAAGGGCTAGGAATCGGAAGGAAGCGGCTGTGGCCTTAATTAAGGTGGAAACCATGGAAAACCATCTTCAGGGCTGTCGACAATGGGTTTCGACCCCATTATCTCCTGAATTCTGGATACTGGCTGCACTTAAGCAGCTGTTGAGCTTGGTGAATTTATGTCTTACTTATAATGTTGATTAGGTGGGAGTTTTAATCAAGTCCTTTTTTCACACAAAATATCCATATAATACGACGATGATGATGATGATGATGATGATGATGAAAATAGCTGAATAAATAAACTATAGCCCACAGCAGTTCTCATATATCGATTAGCACACTTCGCACTCTCAACAGTACAACTGTACAATCCAACCGCTTTCCATATAATGGTGTGCTCATCGTTCAGCTGGCTTGTTAAAGGACAATGAGTTACGAACGGAATGAGTAGCCTATTCATTAGTGAAGGCGACCACAGCTGAATTTTCTCGAAAACGATTAGAATTACGAAGAAAATGCTTATACCTTTTATTGTAAAAAATTTAATTTCAAGGCCACGTGGTGCACTTCATTTTTTGATAAAGTCAACCGTTTACCTGTTATGTTAGTTATTTTGCCATGGAACGCAGCCAAAACCACAAGAAAGCTGCATTTTCTCAAAAACCATTAGAGTTAAAAAGAAAATGCATATGACGATTTTTGTCAAAAATGTAATTTCAAGGCCACACGGTGCACTTCATTTTTCGATAGTGCCAACCATTTACCCATTGTTTTAGTTGATATAGGGCAAAACCTGCCAAAATCTCTAACACTCACCCTTTGTCCCGGCATGTGACAGATTGAGCCTAGTCTCCCATGTACTAGGCATAGGTTTTCATACTACAGGTCTAAATTTAATTGGGTTATTTATACTGAACTTTCCGTATGCAAAGAAAATATTTCCATGATTTTTGTGTGTTCTGTGATAAACTTATTCATTTATTGTTTTCTCTGTTAGTTTTGTTTTAATATGATTTTATGCATAATTTTTGTTTGCTTTTGTTATAGGTTTTCAGTACTTTTTATTGTCTCTAGAATTCATCTGTTGCAGTCAGTTGTCCTCAGTACTGGTAATTTTTTTTATTTTACATTTTAATTTCTTGCATTTTAATAACTACTTAGAATGTACTGAAGAACCTTTAACCTGAAAGATTTTTTATAGTTGGTACTGCAAATAAGACTATTTAAATAATTTTCATAGTAAACATAATTTGATTGCTCTCAATACTATATCTAATATGTGCCCTTTTTCTTGTTATAGATCACTTCAGTGACACAACTGTAGGCGAGGTTGATATCATTCCCCTGAACACATCACAGAGAGCACCCATAGATTATAAACGTATATATGGTTGTGAACAAGAGCTATCGACTAATGGGTGGAACTCTTTGATGCCTTTTTCAGTGAACACTGAGGATTCAGATGATCCTACTCCATATAAGTGTCCCAACTGCCCTAGGCAGTATAAGAATATCAGAAACTGTATTAGACACTTGACAGTTGAGTGTGGTAAGGAACCAACATTTCTGTGCAGTTTCTGTACTTACAGAACTCATTATAAGAGCAGTTTAAAGGGTCATATTTATAGAAGACATACCAGAAAAGTTGATGAAGTACCATAAATAAATGTGAACATTATGCTAATTATATAAATTGGTTGACACTCTCCAAAATAGGAAAAGTATACTGTATTGTAATACATAATTACAAAAGCACAATATAAGTGAAGCAGGGTTTTTTTTTAGTTTAAAAAATGTCTACTGTATTGTATGTGTGTGTGTGTGTGCGTGCGTGCGTGTGTGTGTGTGTGTGTGTGTGTGTGTGTGTGTGTGTGTGTGTGTGTGTGTGTGTACAATGACCAATCTGAAAAAGAAATGACTTCTGAAGATTTGGGTTGGATTCCTGAGTGTGTTCACTTCACCAACTTCTTTAGGAACCTTTAGAAAAGTTATCTTCTAAAACTTTCTCCAGCTTGTTTGTTATTAAAAATACCAAGTTGGAGTTTTGACACAGGCTGACAGAGTACACTAATGCAGCCATAAAAATCACAGAATTTCATCTGCATAGTAACTGCTCCTATTTCATGTGCCTGTATTGTTTGTGTGTACTTCTTCTTATTCTTATGTTTTTTTTTTTCCATTATGCATACTTAAAAGAAAACTTGCCAGATGACTTTGTTGCTCGCTTCTAACCACAATGAACCACGACTTGTGAACACTGTAGATGCAAGAGAGATTTTCATATTGGAAAGATAACACATAAAACTGTAGGTACCATGATTTCATTTATGATAAAATAACGTAAACTGAGAAGCTAGTTCTGTATGTGCATGCATCATTTTAAATTTATACTTACGACTATGGCTTAACTACTCTATTTTTAACCCTTTTAGGACTGGGCATGTTTGAGAAGAGTGCTCCTAAAAAGACCAGTTGTTTAACAAATAGTATGGTTAAAAAGACCCAGACATATTTTGAAGTCCTGTGTTCATCAATCCATAACATAAATTATAATAATCATGATTTCAATATTTTTTTCCCAAAAAAAGTGAGAAAACTATACCTTTTCAGAGGAAATGCAAGAAATAAGCTGTGAATGTAAAAACTATTTTAAACGTGTTTTAGGTTAATTTCATTGACAAAACGTCACCTGCTAGTCTTATTAGCTAGCGTGGCCATTGATCTTTTACACATGATCAGGCAAAGACAGTAAATGGTCAGTTGGTTCTATAAGGGTTAAACAAATTATATTGCTGGAATGAGTTCTAGCATGCAAACTGCTGTCTCCTGTAACAGGATAGTGAAGTTGATGTAAACAAGTGTATACTTACTGTATATCATCAGTATGTAATGTATGTCTACATTCAAGAACATAATTTTGAGTTGTGATATTGTAACTGCAATCAATGAATATCGTGTTTGTTCCGTATTGACTTTAACTAATAAAATAATTATTCCTTTAAATGGAATGTTTTATATTTCCACCATTCAATACATAGATATAAATATAAAGGAATTATTATTTTATTTGTCAGGTTATACTCTTTTGCCAGCTTTTACGTGTTTTGCTAAATTACTTGCTTCTTACGCTTCTTATTCTCTCTGTTGAATTATAGTAAACACCTGATTATTTTGGCTAATGAAGAGGAGAAAATATATGAAAAATCAAAAAGCACCAATATTCCAATTCATTGAAAATATATATTGTCAACATGATAGTATTTTAAACTTTTAAGTGCTGAGTTACCAATTGACTGTTGGGTACCTCAGTGCTGAGTTTTTTCATTCCTATGTAATTTTTGTAGAAGCTTCAATTTTTAACTTATCAGTGGGGTGATTGGCTTAAAATGTTTATAGATGTTGGTTCTTTATAAATCTAAATGCAAAAGGAAAATCCTACACTTTCGTTCAATGTTATTTTGGGAGAAAACAAAATTACACTTTTTTAGCCCATGAGTTATACACAGTAAAGAGGCCAAAAAAATTATTTCCTAAAATCTGTAGTCAACTAATACATGTAACGCCGTACAAGAACATAAGTTGATATTTTAAAATACTTTCTAAACCTGGAATGTGGTGAGAGCTCATGTTTCCCACCGGTTTGTGATACTGATTTGTTCAACCAGCTGCACTAACTCCACTGGCCCAAAAGTTTTAGAAATATCAATGATTTTGGGCTTGTCATCAAACTCTAATTGGCTCCCAGAGTCTGTCACAGTAACTTGAAAGTCTGGTGGAGAAAAGTCATCCGTCCGCCATTAAAGTAGTGATGAAATAGCTTTTGAACTCGCCGTATTTTTCTTCTTTTGTTAAGAAGGAGGCTCTGTTTCTTTCTCACTTACAATATTTTCAGCACTGTCTGTATCACTCCCACTTTCCAAACCACTTAACAATTCATTAAAATCATCATCTTCATCATCACTTTCCGCTGTGGTTAATAACGGAAAGATTCTTTGATCCGAAATAATTGCTGTAAGTGCAACTAGTTTGTTGTTCCGCCATGTTTGTTTACATCATAGATGAACTCCGCAGATCTCCACAAGAAGGTCTGTAAGATACTTTCCGCAGATATAAGCCATGATCAATCAGTTCTACATAATGTCCAACAGATGGCAGAACATTCCAGAGATCGAATCGGCACTCGAGAGTGAACCTGGAAACTTGAAAAAATTTTAAGTTCTCGTGCACCGTCTACAGACGGGCGTAGCAATGCTAGACCGGCCGCATCAACCTGTCTATAGGCGGGCATAACACTCATCGGGTTAAAACAGAGCAAGAAAGTATTTATATTGAAAATTGATTTTGATCAAACTTTTTGCGTTTTGAATGTCTACCACTACCATACTGTTCCACACAAAATCCTCCAGTTTTGGTTTGTTTTTGTTAAAATCATGAACAAATTTTTCTATCAAAAATTAAGTTCCCAAAAGGAAACCATAATTTAATTTCATCGATTGCATATGTTAGAAACATTCATGCTCTTAGGCCTTCTCAATCGTGAAATTACCAGGGACCCAGTTTTGCAATGAGCGTATGTACTCATATCCCATAATCTGGTGCCAGCTAGCAACCGACTCTCTCTTCTAAAATTTTTCTATAACTGCCAATCTTTATTTTATTGTTTGAACAGTTTCCTTCCACTTTACTGTGACAAAAATAATAGCAATCTATTTACCTTTGTTTCATAACATCATGAACTAAGATCTAATTTAACATCAATCTTTTCTTCCTTGATTTTTCACCAATTTCTTTTATATGCAAGTGTTAAACAAATTATTTATAGAGTATAGCAACAGATCATGGGAGTTTTCAAGCGTTGTGTTACATCCTCAAGACGGTGACTTATTTAGTGTATATTGAATATTAGATCAAACTCTTTTCAAGTGTTGTGCTATCAATTTTTTTAATATGTATGACCAGTTAATTTTGTAAGTGTTTTAAGACCTTACGGCTGATGATGGCCTAATATCAATAGCCTGAAACTAGTACCATAATTGAAATAAATTGAAGTACTAATTTTACATTGTTTCGATTAGGTGGATTACCTCATTTATCTACAATAATTATATTGTCATCAATATGGAACATGAAAATTATAAACTTTGATAATAGGATATGGGTACGGTCAGGTGGCGCTGTTGTTTTGTGCGGTTCAGAATTGGGCATTGGGAGGTCTTGGAACACTCTCTGTACTCACCAGACATGAGTCCTTGTGACTTCGACCTGTTTCCGAAGTTGAAGGAACCCCTCCAAGGCGGCCGATTTCCTGACTTGGTATTTGTACCCCGCGCAGTAGAGCACTCTGTCGCTGTCATCAAAAGAGAACACCTTGCCAACGGTCCCCAACGGCTTCCCGACATTTGGCAAAAGGTAATAGACTTTGCAGTTGACTACATTGAAGGAGTGCAATCTAATTGTACTTGTTAGTTCATTAAATATTGCGTTCTATCAATATTGCCAGTACTTTATTTACAGCCCTCGTAGATACTTTATTTTGACAATACATATTACTTGGTATGTATACTACATCAAAACTTGCAACTGTGACATCGGCACAGACCCTTTAAAAAAAATTTTCGGCTTCACGAATAACTCACACTTGAATAATCAGGAGTTTACTATGCTAAAGCATACAAAATTTGGGTGAGATCCTATTAAATTTTAATTCCTATGAAATTAGTAGCAGAGTGTTCCTAAGTAACTGTGGTTGCCATTTATATAACCAGAGCATATTATGTATGATTCAAGAGAATGAGAATTATCTAGAAAACTAGATTTATTAGAAGTCTGTTTCTTGTATAGTTTGTGTGGGTCAGAGAAAACTTGACTGACTCCTATAATCATTGATGGTAGTACTTACAAAATGTCAGTTTTTGTAATTCATCCAGTGCATAAGAAAGAGATGGAAAAGTAGCTTATCAGAAGTAATTATATGGGAGGTACACCTTTATAGGTAAAAAACGGCCTTTTTCAAGTAATGTACAGTATTTCTTCGCATATCCACTACTCCTGATCCATAATCTGCTGCCAGCTAAGCAGCCAGCTCTCCCTATTTCTAGAGCCTGCTTTTTTAATATGTGTGAGATTTTATTCATCATGCATACAAGCGAACATTGCTAAATGACTCTGTTGGCTTGCTTCTTACCCAAGGAACCATGACTTAAACACTTTCAATGTAAGGGAGAATTTGAAACTGGAAAGATTACATGTAAAACTGTAGGTATCCTGATTTCATTTAGGATTAAGTCATGTACATTTCTAACCTTGCTCTGTGTGTGCACGTATCATTTTAAGAATTTACTTATGACTGGCTTAACTACTATCACTGTTCTGCACAATATGTTTGATGTTCATTTTCTGTAATTTTCTTTTTTTATGCTTAGATTTCATCACAATTCAAAAACTATTAAACCATTTGCGTGAAATTGTGCTTTGTAGTGTAGTTTATGTATATGAACATCATGTTCTAGCGCTTTTCCCTGACACAAGAAATTTAACAGTTTGAACACTGGCATATTTGTAGTGTGTTCACTTCTGTATACTGAGCATTTCAGCCATATTTTCTGGTATAACTTAAACATTTTTTTAGGTAAATGAAGTATTTTTGTATCCAAAACTACAACTACCTGTCTCAGCAATAAACTGATTTTTTTTAAAAAATTCTGACCTTAAAATATGAAAGGGGGCCCAATATTTTTGTCATGTTTTTGGCTTTAAAAATATTTTTCCATTTATTTAGCATCATGTATGTGATTAAATTTCTTTCAAAATCACATCTATCATTCTTACGTTAGTATTCACATGCTATCTAATAGAACAAAAGTGTGATTGGTAAAGGTAATCCATTTTCTAAATCTCTGACAATGATGATGATGGCGATAATAACAACAGCAACAACAACAACAACAACGTGGCCTTGTCCTACTAAATTCTGTTCAGCTACATCCTCAAATTCATTTTTATTATACTCGTTACCTGAAAAATAACTGGTAAACAGGTATACCAAATCTGATATAGATGTTGATTCCCAGAGGGAACCTGAAATATTTGTCCCGAATGAGTAAATTTATAATACCAATATAAACAGTCCATTATTGGACATTATGAATTTTCTAGCTAACTCACACCTGGCTGCCAGTGTTTCACCCCAGTGTGCTAAGTTGGGCTCATCAGTTGGTAAATAGCACACCCACAAAGAAACATGGCTAGTGCATACCGTGGAGGCCCGTGCGTAGGCTACTTGGAGCCACCGGCAGCGCCAATGCACTATGAGAGACTTTGTCTCATACCTGGCCATCAGATTATATAGATGTTGATTCCCATAGGGAACCTGAAATATTTGTCCCGAATGAGTAAATTTATAATACCAATATAAATGGTCCGTTATTGGACATTATAAATTTTCCAGCTAACTCATTGCTGGTTGCCAGCGTTTTTCCCCAGTGTGCTAAGTTGGGCTCATCAGTTGGTAAACAGCACACCCACGAAGATGCATGGGTAGAGCATACCATAGAGGCCCCTGCGTAGGCTACTTGGAGCCACCAGCAGTGCCAATGCACTATGAGAGACTATGTCTCATTACCAAAAATTGATGCCTGCCTGGCCATCAGATGATATAGATGTTGATTCCTATAGGGAGTCTGAAATATTTGTCGTGAATGAGTAAATTTATAATACCAATATAAATGGTCCGTTATTGGACATTATAAATTTTCCACCCAATTCATTCCTGGTTGCTAGGATTTCGCCCCAGTGTGCTAAGTTGGGTTCATCAGTTGGTAAATAGCAATCCCACTATCGGCAGCCCTGAAGATGGCTTTCCGTAGTTTCCCATTTTCACACCAGGCAAATGCTGGGGCTGTACCTTAATTAAGGCCACGGCCGCTTCCTTCCAACTCCTAGGCCTTTCCTATCCCATCGTTGCCATAAGACCTATCTGTGTCGGTGCGACGTAAAGCCCCTAGCATTTATTTTAGATGTACTCATTGACAGATTTTTGGCTTTTTAAAATATATTTTCTTTTTGTCACCAAAATTGGGTATTATGAATTATTGGCATAAGGCAGGGAACCTTCATCATCATTGTTGTCATTGTTTTCAGATCTTAAAATTACAGTTTTTACGGTTTTGTAGGGTGCTGTAGCCCAGAGACACAAGACACCGTGATGCAAATTAGGAACAAGTGGAGGGTTGGGGGGGAGAGCAAAATGTGCGGAATACGTGCTTGCTTCTTTTCAAAACAAGCATTCATGTGTTATCAATAGAGCCTGGATTATATGTAATTACTAGAGCCCGGATTTTCATGCACTATCAAATCTCAAAATATGCATGCATTCATGCACTATAATATGACAAAATATGCAAAATAAACTGAAAAATATGCACTATCAAAATCCAGTTCTTTTTTAAACCTTGTACAACTAATGTAATTTCTCCAAATTGTCTTGATTTAAGCTCATCCGTTTATCTGTCAGCACATTCTTAAGCACAGAAAATGATCTACGTCACAAGAAGTGACAGGTGCATACTTAAATGAAGACATTTGAGACAAAATGAGGTCAAATTGTACGTCTCTTGCATTTTCACCACAGTGCATCTTTATACGGTTGACGAATTCAAAATAAGTATTTCAACGGATCACTTAGTTCGACCTGTCTCTAGCTGCCGCAGTTACTTCTCCATGCGATGGGTGCAGACACATTTGAATTTCCCCAACCACTGTTAACGACTGCCTGCTGTGATATCAAAGACGTGTGACGAGTGAGAGTTTCCAGCAGGAAATTCCAGGACAACAGCGGAAGAGTGTTCAATGCAAAACCAAGGTTTGTAAGTCGCTATCTCATTAACGCGGTGTCACAGAAGTGCTATACATGTTTTGTTTTGTTCGCCCAGCATAGGCAAAAAAATGAGCCATCAATGAGTAATGCTCAATTTACGGTTCAAATTATAGCAATGTATAACTGGGCCACCTTATTCCTAAGAATTACAGACCGGGTGAGTTGGCCTTACGCGTAGAGGCGCGCGGCTGTGAGCTTGCATCCGGGAGATCGTGGGTTCGAGCCCCACTGTCGGCAGCCCTGAAGATAGTTTTCCGTGGTTTCTCATTTTCACACCGGGCAAATGCTGGGGCTGTACCTTAATTAAGGCCACGGCCGCTTCCTTGCAACTCCTAGGCCTTTCTCATCCCATCGTCGCCATAAGACCTATCTGTGTCGGTGCGACCTAAAGCAACTAGCAAAAAAAATAAAAAAATAAAAAATAGTATTACAGAGATTGACGTGGTGACTTCCGGCTTACGTCAATGTTTACTCAAGCAACAAATAAGGAAATGTTTGGTTAATTGGATTATAGAACCTCTGTCATATGTAGTAAACTTTAGTAGTCTCATAGGATGCCAGGAACACATTCTTTCTGTCTCTCTCAGTAATAGACATACTGTTTAACGTGGAAAAATGGTCCCGAATTCTGGAAACCAACATTCATAAAAGGGACTATCATGCAAATTAACATTATGTATGTGCCAAAGTCAGACGAAAAGTCATATTATGCAATGTAAACATCCAAATATTCGCTAATAAATCAGAAATCTTCAAAATATGCATTATGCATGAATTTTCTCCTAAAAAGGCCAAAACATGCAAACATGCACGGAAAAATGGTTATTTGGAATCGTTAAGCCATAAAACGAATATTTGTAAACTTTCAGAACTGTAACCAGCTTATTTAAAAACATGCTTTTGCATGGAAATCCGGGCTCTAGTAATTACATATTCTGTTCCCATATATGTAGTTACAAGAAAAGTTAAATGTCGGCAAATTGCTCTAAAAGGACCATTATTCCAGTAGTTGAAAGTTACATATATTTACGTATTTTGATGCATAATAAATATTTTGATAAGTCATATTTATGTTTTAAATATTTTGAAGGATATTGCGCATCTGAAAGAAAACAATTCTTTTTTCACTAATTTTACATCGATTTAAGTTTTTCAATTAAACACTTGAAAATGGTTTAAAAAGTCTGTACATCTCTCACATCTGAAAGAAAAATTAATAATTGAAAGTGAAGTATTCTATCAAAGAACGCATCCCTTAGCTATGTTGATGATTTGTACATCCCTTAAGAAGTAACAATACAGTGTGAAGGATGGGTCAGTGACATGTCAATGCTACTACGGGGAAAGACACAAAGTAAAAGTATGACAAACGTATTGGGTGCAACTCCCTGAGAATGAGAACGTATCTTCCAGTATCATTCCTTATTTGAAATACGTGCCAGTGACTTCATGTGAAGTGAAAGGTCTTTTTCTCGATATATATATAAGAACATCCTAATAGACAGAAGGAATTTGATGACTGCAGAAAAAGAAAACAGAAAGAAGTTATTAATTGTGCTCCCCAAATGAAAATGAGTTTGAATAACGTTTGCACTTTTAACTTTTATCGGGTTTGTTTCCTTTTTTGTGTACAAGAATACATCAAATAAAGCTTAGATATTAAGTTACATATTTTTAAATTATTACATATTTAACTACATATTTTGTCAATTTTAGCTACATAAAAAATGAAATGTCGTATGGCTTTTAGTGCCGGGATATCCCAGGACGGGTTCGGCTCGCCGGTTGCAGGTCTTTATATTTGACTCCCGTAGGCGATCTGCACGTCATGATGAGGATGAAATGATGATGAAGACAACACATACACCCAGCCCCCGTGCCGTTGGAATTAACCAATTAAGGTTAAAATCCCCGACCCCGCCGGGAATCGAATCCGGAACCCTCTGAACCGAAGGCCAGTATGCTGACCATTCAGCCAGCGAGTCGGACTTAGCTACATATTTATGTACATATTACTTTATTTTTATTCTACATATAATCTGGGCTCTAGTTGTCAAGCAAGGGTCAGTGGTCCCATCCAACAGCAGTATAATATCTGTAAGGCAGTCATTCATGTTTAACAGAAGAAACATGGAAGTGCAGTAAAACTTCCCTCAACCGAAATATTCAACTGAAATGGCCAGTTGCTTCTTGTAAGTTTAATATTTGACCTATTTTTTAGGAGAACTTTCTTTTTCATGAACTGTAGTAGTTCTGTCCCTATGAATTATAATTTGTGTACATCGATCCCTTTCTGAAATTCTGATTGTTGCCTAGTTTTATATCCCCCTAGTGTACATATTGATTTTGCATATTAATCATGTAGTATTATAATTTCAGTCAACTGAAAGAAATATTTCAATATAAAATGCTGTAAAAGTAATTTTTAACAATTTGGCACCAGGGAATTCTTTTTCATTTTTCATCCAAAATTTTTGTTATCTGAAACTGTGAAACTTCGGAAAACAGAGGTTTTATTGCATTTCTAGAATGTGACAATTTATTCATTGAGAAAACTAAGCAGTATATGGCAGTAAGTAAGGGAGCCTGAGCATCTCTTTGGCACAATGTTGAATGTGTCATCTTTCAACAAATAATTTGTGGTGCAAAAATGAGAAAAATCGTTATGAAAGGTAATCAAGCGAATATTTCAAATTTCACAACTGCATTGTACTGGAAATTACCTGTCATCTTATTAGGTTGTGTTCAGTACATGCTGAAGAGATGTTAAGTACAGAACAAAAATGGAAAACAGGACCCCAGTAGTATTTGGACCTGCAATCTTGCACAGCCCAATATGCTGAAAGTATATTTCAAATAAAAGAATATTTTCTAAAAAATACCTTAGAAATTCTAGAGTAACTTGTTGATATAGATCTTTAAATCATTTCAGCAAAAGAATCTCATAAATACTTGGTTAATTGTGAGATTTATCCCATCTGGAAATTTGAAACAATTTACAGGTAATTATGAAGATCTTAAAAACCAAGCATTAGTTTGTAAATAGTAATGAATGCATTTTAAGAACCAAACATTTTGCTTAAGTAACAGTTTTACAGTATTTGCTTAGCTATAAAAATTTGAATTTTGCTAAATGTTAGCTACTTGTAGTAAAAGGTGTACCTACCTCCTTAAGATATACAGTTTTAAAAAGAGGTGAGACTAGAAACTAAGAGCTAAAAGTGTTAACATAATAGAGGATGTAATGTAAATTGTTTATATGAAAATAAAGATATTGTAAATGGTATGTTTATTACCCCCCATTAAGCTATTATTGTAGTTATGGTTCTTTCGAGAAATTTCCTATCTGAATGACCAATTCCTCTCTTCTTCTCCTAGTTTTGTTTTAAAGATTCACTACCATAAATATGCTTAAGGGTTCTTCTGTTTCC
The DNA here is from genome assembly GCF_040414725.1 of Anabrus simplex. Lineage (NCBI taxonomy): Eukaryota > Metazoa > Arthropoda > Insecta > Orthoptera > Tettigoniidae > Anabrus > Anabrus simplex. The sequence goes on from NC_090265.1 coordinate 669,649,288, forward strand.
CTTGTTGAGGGAACTCCTAAGTCGGGCAGTGTATCATTGACCTACACTGACTTGTTGCACCTGCCTGGAAGCACAAAAGATGCACATTACTTCTGGGGTACACCCTAGCTCTTTGTTCTGATCTGTTTTGGCACTGCATATAAGGTATTGTTCCAGTGGACTCGCCACACCCAAGGGCATTTTATACCTAACTGCCAGGTTTCAATGAGGCCACCCTTAACCCCGAGGAAGATGCGTTTTGCAGGCGCCCTTAACCTGGAGAACAGATACTGCCTGCTGGATTTCAGTTGCATTTCTTTCTTTGGGGGCACAAGCACCCAACTAAAAGAGTTTCTTCACCTGCTTAAGAGAATCTGGTTGTTAACTGTTGCCCAACACTCAGCATTGAGTCGCTGGCTATTCGATCTACTCCATCCCAAAGTAGATAACCCTGGCCAGATTACAAAATGTTTTTTTACTTCCTTTAGTTCCAAGCTCTAGCTTTCGCTCATGCACCAAGTTACTTACAGGACATGCCCTAATTAAGTATAATTTTCCCTTTCTGAAGCTGGAGTGGGAAGCGGTACCATTTGAATATGGGCTGATGTCGTAGATGTTATGCCCCATAAAACAACATGCGTTCATTCATTTGAATATTCAAGGTTTAAGTCCCTGCACTCTTAGCAAGTCTGCTAAGTGTGGCTGGCTTGTAGCACAGTTGGTTATATGCGTGTCTCCTTCACTCAAGATTGCACTTAGATTGCAAGATTGAACTTTAGAGTACCTGAATATTTACTTTGTACTGTTGCTTAGAATGGCAGTGGGGGATTCCTGCATTGGCAGTACATCATCATGGAGGTTGTCAACATGTCATGCCCATAGATGTGAAATAATAATTGGCAGCTCAGTTAAGGGTATTCCTTATTGTATTGTTTCTATAAATATTTTTCTTTGCCATCTTTTTTTGTAACTAACCACTGTTCAACACTTGTATATAACTGGTGTTCATCTTTTTTGTCTTTGTCCCTGTGAATTACCATAGTTTTACCTCCCTCTGTGGATCATTGTTAGAGTGCTGGTCTCCGGGAGAGGTAATCAGACTTTCGAAGGGCAGAAAAATGTCCTTTGACACTCCATATTGTACGTTGTTGATGTGTAAAATATCTCTGGTGACACATTTGTTGTTTACCTGATAAAATGAATTAAAACTCAGCCATAGACTATCCTGCAGAGATTTGTTTCTCTGCCATCTGGTAGTGTAAAACATAACAGGCAGTCTAAACAGTGTCAAAATCAAAATGCATGCACACAGTAACTGAGACCATATGATTGTCATAATTATTACCAAGCCATGGCTTTAATTAAGGTACAACCCTAGCATTTGCCTGGTGTGAAAATGGGATATAACAGAAAACCATCTTCAGAACTGCCAATAGTGAAATTTGAACCCGCCAATCATCGGCTAGTATGTGTTCAAGTGTTTCCTGCAGGCCGAGGTTCCTTCTTAGGCCAGAGAGATCGGCGCACTTTGTGAGGATGTGGGCCACAGTGAAGTCGGCACCACAAGAACACAGTGGGGGGTCTTTCCTCTTTAGGAGATCCACACTGTTGTTGTAGACAAGGTCCAGTGTTTTTTTTAAAGTGCTCAAATACGTCAGCCTCGTGGCGGTAGATTTACTGGCACATAAAAGAACTCCTGTGGGACTAAATTCTGGCACCTTGGCATCTCTGAAAACCATAAAAGTAGTTAGTGGGACGTAAAGCAAATAATATTATTATTATTATCATCATCATCATCATCATCATCATCATCATCATCATCATCATTATCATTATTATTATTATTATTATTATTATTAACTCTTGGAAGGATCTCGAAAGCTCAAGTCCACATTGCCACCAGTTTGTGTGAAGCACAGAGGTTAGGATATGTATATTGTTCAAGTGAAACTAAAATTAAATTTATTAGTTCTTTATAAACCTGTATTTCTAGTGGGCTAGGATAAGATTATTCCAGTTAAAAATTGATGGTCATGGTATTTCTCTCAAATGACTTTCGCTCTTTTGTTTCATTGTAGATTTCTTCATGGGCTGGCATAGTGGTGGAGGTCTTCTTGATACTCCACATAGATATGGCTTAAATGTTCAACGAGTTCATGTTGAGAAAGGGAGTATTGCTGGACAGAAGTCTGCTCTAGGAGTCAACACTGTCTCGAAACGAAGACAAGAGGGACCCTTTCAGTGTCCCCAGTGCCCCAAACAGTACAAACACAAATTCATTCTTCAGAGACATATTACGTACGAGTGTGGTAAAGAACCAATGTTTGCTTGCCCTTATTGTGTTTATAAATCTAAGAGAAGTTCATCTTTGAATAGCCATATTCTTATTCGGCATACTGAATTCTAATGTTAACCAATTGTCAACGCAATGGATGAAAATAAACATGAATGTTCGGTCCTCTTAAGATATCTATCAATGTTTTCTCTTTCCAAGACATTCATTGTACCTTTACATACTGCACAACAAAAAAGCAAATATAAGCAACATTGATGGAACTGAATTTATTTAATATGTACTCGATCAAGTGTTTGATACAGATCATCGAACCAATCCAGAAAATTCTCTTTTTAAGATAGGTCCCAACCGACGGAAGAAATTTAGTTAAAATGAGTGCACTATTAGGATTAACTTAAGCATTTATTTTGAAATATTTTTATTTATTACTCCCTGTCAATTGTTGCAAGGCTTTTCATTGATTAATGTTTATGTTCTATGTTTGTGGCTAAGTGGCTTCATCATAATTAACTCTATGGTCCAAGAACTCCAGACTCTGGACTAGAATACCAAGAGAGAGAACTTTGCCCTGGACTCGTAATGTGTACATCATGACTGTTTTATGTGTTGACATGCAGGATGTCATGGGAAATAAACTTTTTTTTTTTACAAGTTGTTTTACGTCGCACCGACACAGATAGGTCTTATGGCGACGATGGGACAGGAAAGGGCTAGGATTGGGAAGGAAGCAGCCATGGCCTTAATTAAGCTCAAATCAGCATTTGCCTGATGTGAAAATGGGAAACCACGGAAAACTATCTTCAGGGCTCCTGACAGCGGGATCCGAACCCACTCTCTCCCGAATACGGGATACTGGCTGCACTTAAGCGACTGCAGCTATCGAGTTGTTGATAAACTTAACCATAATAGGTATTTATTTGATCCTGTATTGACTTGTCTGAATCTATTAAATATAAATATAATCACCCAAATTGCTCGTACCAATGGATACTCCAGAAAATTTATTAATAGAATTATAAATAAAATGAACCAAAAACAACTTTAAATAAAGAGCGAAAGGAGAAAAAGAAATTTGTAGTCCTAACTTTTCGAAATAAGTACACTTGTAGGATGCTAATTAGTTTATTAATAAATATCACCTATTCAACACATTAAAATTTTTAACAGTTAGGAATTTATCATTATTACTATAAGAATGTGAGACATGTTTTGCCTTTCATACCTCCTCAATGTATCACTTGCAATAAGCACACTTATCAACTGGCTAAAATTTTCAGAAAAAATGAACATAAATGCCACATACAAAACTGATAATAATACTAATAAGATAACTTTCAATTCAGATAAAATAGAGAATAAATGTATATTTAATAATTCACGAATTTACAAATTGATATGTCAAACATAAAAGATATTCGGCAATGGGAGAGCATATGGTTGAAAAGAATCATAAATTTACAGACATGGAGTTAATACATTTGGCCAAAAAGGGAAAAATTCATGAATGTTTTGGAAAGTTTAGAAATTTATCTTGCACAAAAAAAACCCCACTTTGAATCGAGTTTAAATAAAAGAAGTACAGAAGAGAACCCATTGTATAGACTAGCGTTTGATCATTTAAGAAAGAAACAGAAGAAAAACTTGAAGATTTTAAATTTTTTTTAGGTATTCTCATTTCAAATGGAAAAATACTGGGACATGAACAAGCCTTTATTTCTAATATTTTTGGACATTGAGAAAGCCTATGACAATGTACCAAGGGAAAGAATTTGGCAATGCATGAAAGAACTTCAAGTGCGAGACAGCCTCATAGACAAAGTGAAAATGTTGTATAGTGGGAATAAAAGTTGTATTCAAGTAGGACATGGTTTGTCGGACTGGTTTGAAACAAAGAGAGGAGTGCAGCAGAGCAGCTCATTGTCACTACTTCTATTTATTATTGTGATGGATGTAGGAATGAAATGTATTAAAAGGAAAGAACATGGAGATATCAAAGCCTTCACATTTGCAGATGATGTTGCGATCTGGAGTGACTCAGAAGAGGAATTGGGAGAGAGAATGCAAAGCTGGAATGAGGAGTTTAAGAAATATGGTTTAAACATCAGTAACACCAAGACGATGGTAATGAAAGTGTATGGGGAAGGAGCAGAACCAATAGTCATGTTAAATGAAGCCCGGTTGGACAGCATTCCAGTTTTCAAATACTTGGGTAGCGTTCTATCAAATGACAACCTAGCAAAACATGAGGTGAGCAATCAAATCAATAAGGCAACACAATTTTACCACCAGGTAAGACACCTGCTGTGGGATGAGCAAATACCTATGAAAACAAAAATGACATTGTACAAGTCCTACTAAACACCAATACTTACTTACAGTCTCAAAACCACAACACTGACCAATAGAGATAACTCCAAACTCAGGCAGCTGAAATGAAATTCCTACGCACTATGATCCAGAAAACCAGGAAAGACAAGATTAGGAATGAGAAAATTAGAGAAGAAGTAGGAATAGTTCTCTCCTCAATAAGATTCAGATATCAAGACTGAAGTGGTTTGGTCACATGAAGAGGATGCCAGTTAACAGAACTGCAAGGAAGGAATTTGACAGAAAAGTAGAAGGAAGACGACCCATGGGAAGGCCACGAAGGAAATGGATAGATTTAGTTAAGAACGATGTACTGCTGAGAGGTCATGATTGGGACAAGTTGGTGGAGGAGGAATGGTACAACTACAGGATGAGATGGAGGAGGCTCATATACCACACCTGGGAAACTGGAGATGGTTTAGGATGATGATGATGATGATTCTCATTTCAGTTCATCAAAATATTAACTTTTATGTAATGATCATTTTCATAATATTCCATTAATTTCTTTATTCATTGATATGGTGAATTAGGATACAATACTCCTTTAAATTGTAAGAAAAACAAAAGATAGTGTTATATTGTTTTATTCCTTGAATTTACATCACTGATGAAGGGGATGGAAATTTTTCCTGAAACATGTATGATAAAATAAATAATTTCAATCATTAAAAGGGTATTGACAAGGTGGACCCAACATAAACTATTTTAAATAGTATCTTTAATAGATGCAGCTATCGAGCTCGGTATAAACTTTTCCATCAGATAGGATTGAACATGCAATTCCAATTTCAGAACATTTACATTAATTCATTTGCTCATTCAAGGATTATGTAAAGGTATATAACTTATTCAAAATATGATTGCAATTTGGAAAGGTAGCAGTAGGGTTTATTTATCACGGTGGGGCCTTGGTCTAGAAAGCCAAGAATAATGGCTGAGAGGCTTTGCTGACCACTCGAAACTTCTTAATCTGCAGGCCTTCGAGCACTGAGCAGCGATCACTTTGTAGGCCATAGCCCTTCAAGGCTGTTGCGCCATGCTTTTTTTTGCTCTATAGTATAACAGTTAATGCTATTACCTGCTGTCCTCGGAAGCTCGGCTTCGATTTCAGGTACTGCCAGAAATTTAAGATAGGTAGGAGGGCTGGTATGTGGTTAAAAAGGTACATGCAATTCACCTCCATTGGGGGTGTGCCCAAAAAGAGCTGCACCACCTCAGGACAAGGACACGAATTTACATTTACTGGTTTGGGGACCCAGGGCAACCAGCGGGCACACCAGTTGACCATGTTGAGTCATCACACGAGTCTTCCATATCCAGTAGGACAAAATGAATATCAGAGAAGTATTTGTGACTGGCACTTAACATTACATGATAAATTTCACTATGCCATGCTAAACAAAATAGTGAACAATGCAATAAATATAAATCCATGGAATTTTAGAGCAGTACCTATAAAACTATGATTTATTAGTTCCAAAAAAAGGTGATTATGTCTGTGTGAAACTTCAAACTCTTCATTGGATATTTCATTAGCTGAATGCCTGTTTATTGAAAGCTCTTGAAAGGTAATTTCCTTTGCCTTATAGTATTGATTTATGTCGACCAGCTCTGTAGCATAGTTGGTTCGCCGCTTGCCTTCTATGCTCAGGGTTTTGTGATCGAAACTCGACATGATCAGTTGGCTTTTAAGAGCATTCAGGTGCATGATATTTGTGTTGGTAGATTTATTGGCATGTTACAGTACTCTCCTTCTAGCCAAATTCTAACATTCATGTGTGCCTTAAATATCAGCAGCAATTGAAAAGATCTGAGACACACAGCAAATTAGAATACTTTGAGTTATCATAACATCAAAATTTTACTCTTATGATATGCATTGTAATTATTGTAGTTAGTAAAATATGTTTTGAGAAAGTGATTGATATTCAGTCAGCATTTATTTGGGTCTATTTAAGACAGTTATTACTGTAAATGACTCTGGTTCTTTATTTCCATTAATATCAAGTTTTTTATTCCCCTTCCTGCCTCATATTACACCTGAAGTTTCCCTACTTTATTGTATCTGAGAGATAATTACAGTAGAACTTTGAGTGTGTTGTTTTGGATAGGAATGTATCCATTTTACTCTCCTTTAACCAATTATAACATTAATAGAGTCAGGTATGAGTAGATCACAATTATACCTAGGGGCAGAATGAAAGCTTGAAGAGGGCGGGTGTTCCAAGTGACATTGTTACTTGCTTCTCACGAAGGCGACCACGGCTCGAATCCTAACCAGTGTGTGCGGGATTTCTGAAATGAAAATGTATGTCCCTGTGGTTTGGAATCCACATAAAACTGAAGGTCCAGTGACCAGGGCTGCAAAAAAGGGGGCACAAGGAGGTCACCTCAGAGGCTCTGAGATTTGAAGGGACCCAGAAGTTTAAGGGATTGATTGTATTATTGGAGTCCTTATACAAACATTGCTGGCTAAAAGCATTCATGTGTGATGCTTAACCTAATATTTCAAAACCTGTCTCTTGAGCTAAATTTTATAACTTTGTGATGGTTTGTGCTCATCTTTGACAATTGAAATTTATATGACTGCTGGATCAGCTATTTTGGTTCAATCACTATTGCCTCGACCTTTTATCATTCTGTTTCTGGCCATGCGGTTAGGGTCGCGCATCTGTGGACTTGCATTCTGGAGATGGTAGGTTCGAATCCCACTGTTGGTAGCCCTGAATATTATTTTTTGTGGTTTCCCATTTTCACACCAGGCAAATGATGGGTCTTTAGGGCCACAGCCACTATCTTCCCAATCCTAGTCTTCTCCGTTACTTATTTCGCCAAGAACCTTCAGTGGGTCAGTGCAACGTTAAACCACCATCATTTTGTTTCTGTGTGATTTTGCAACCGTCTTAGTGTAGAAATTCAGGATACCACCAGTATTGAATATATAATACCATATCAGGAAGCCATTAGATGTGTATCCTCTCCTGAAAATCTGCATTGGAACAGTGGGAAATTCAAGACACCGTACTCAGACTTATAAAGTTACTGTTTGACATTAATATTAATAATTTTCATATTTTGTTTTGAATAATGTATTAAATGATATATGTGAAAGAAGAAGAAAAAGAGGCATATCGTTATTGTGTCTGTAACTATTGTTATACAAATATTATTTGGTACTCTGATGAAGTTGAGGAAAAGAAGAACACACCATTCTGATTTATTAGGGGGCCCACAATTTACAGGGGCCCATGGCTATGATCACGATATCATAAATCCCGTAAGACTACATGCTCACTTTTTAAAAGCTTGAATTTTAGAACTACTGGCAGCATCATCTCTACACCATGGAGCTTATTTTAGGTAAGCCCTCTCATAATATTTTTATTTAATTGAAGATGGAGTTCTTGACTGCCAGGACTCTTGGAAAAACAAATTGACTAAATGTAAGATGACCTCTGAACTCGATGAAGGTTAAAACGGAAGTTGAGGAACGTTTAACCTCTTATAACATTTTTTAATGTTGTCATTTTTTGTTGATGTTCGGCTCCTTGACTGAATGGTCAGCGTAGATTCATAGGACCTCAGGGCCGATTCCCATCTGGGTTTGGGATTTTAGCCATGTTCGATTAATTCCTGTAGCTCAGGGGGCTAGATGTTTGGGTTTGTCTAAATAAATACACATCTTGATTTACATACATTGTATCACACTGCCAACCACCACAGAAACACACATTAGTGAATTCATCCCTAAACATATGATTGGCATCAGCAAAGGCATTCAGCTGTGAAAATAGGCGTAATCCACTTCAGTGCCGACACCACATAATTGGGAAAAAGGACAGGATAGAAAAATGATAATTTATTGTTGATGTAATAGTGGCACTGAATGTCTGAAGTTTACCATGATAAACTGTGTTGCTTATCCTAAATTCACTCAGTTGCTCCCTATCTTGGTTACAGTAATAGTGACCGTTACCACTCTGGCCAACTAGTTCAGCTTTACTGTATCCTTGTATGAAACCATGCAAAATTTCTTTTCTTCTGTTAATGGTGTAACCTGGAAGACTGAATAAGACAAGAATTCAGATGTATCATTTCCTTTCTCAACACTTCAGTACATTATTCCATGACTGAGTATTGTTCCTCATTCTGGTTGAATAGTAGACTCACAAAGAAGGTCAGTACAGTCCTTAATCAAACCATGCAGATTGTCTGTGATGTTGTGAAGTCTACTTCATAATGAACCTCCAAGGATTAGGAGATAAAGTAATCTGGTTCAAAAATTCAGCAGTTTCCCAAAATCTGTTTCTCCTTCTCCATCAGGATTTAGCAGTGAGATTCCAATGCCTATATTCACGGTCACCTTTGCTAAATACAGCCCAACATCTTATCTCCAGATGCTAGAATGAAATAGATGAGTGGCAGCTGGTATGATTCGATGGTGGTTCTCTTGACTGACAGCCTGTGTGTGGATGAGTCTTTGATCTCCCTTGAAGGACTTGGGTTAGAACTTGGTCAGAACAGACCACAGAAGATATGGATCATTACTTCATAAATAGGTATAAGGCAACCCTGTGCTGTGACTGGGGAAGTTGAACTAGACTGTTCAGCACATTACTTTTGAGAGTGACAAGAGAGTATTCAATGGGTTTATTAAGGACCTTGTCATTTTATCTGATGTGGCCCAACAGTGGATGGAAGAGCTTGTTGTATCTTTATAATTTATCATCTCATGATCCCTAACTTTCATTGTATTTTGCATTTAAGTCCTGGTGATATTTCTTTATAGTCTGAGTGTATATATTGAGATAAATAAAGAAAACTTCAGCAAATGTGTTAAAAATTCCGTAATAGAGGTACTTGAATTAAATTATGTGTATCCTACAATAAAGTCTTTGATTGATTCACTAGTAATGAATGCCTATTAATATTTACTTTCCTTTATTGTAGATATCCGCAACGATTCTGCTGGCTGCACTGTTGGAGACGGTTCCGTTGTAGTGATGAACACAGAGCCAACATTACAATCGGCAAGAAGTTCCTTCATGCATGTACCATGTCCTATATTTCCTTTAATACAAATGAGACCTCTCTTATATCAGTGTCCCAACTGTCCTAAACATTATGTGCATAAATATATTCTTCAAAGACATATGAGACTGGAGTGTGGCAAGGAGCCAAGATTTGCATGTCCTCACTGTCCATACAGATCGAAACACAAGAGTAACTTGAATGGTCACATTCAGCGCCGTCATAACATGGTAACTTTGGATGGTTCTAAGAGCTCTGATGCCCAGCCCCTACTTTCTCCAAACTGTACACCTCAGAAGCCAAGCTGTTAGTTATTAATTAATCAGTGTGAAGGAAATGCTACCTGAAGATAACATTCTTCTGTGGTATACAGTTATCCTTACTCATATATAAATATTAATGTTGATGGAGCCTACCAATTGTGCTAAGCATTCAGTTTTCTAGGAAGGAGTTTGTATGCATATTCTGCCTAATTCTTAACAATTTTCGAGGAAAAAATGCTTTTCTGTGTTTTGGTGCTTACCTTCTCCGATTAAAACCAAAATAATGGGTAAACTGTCAGTCTAACAATCAGAAGGAGAGTACAAACAGGATTTAAAATTTCCTGTACAAATGCTCATATGCGTTTTCTTTGTAACTAAAGATTTGCCAAAAAATTGTGCTGCTTTTACATGTTGAGGTAGCACACTGGGCTGTAATGCTGATAATTTCTCAATTGAAAAGCCTGGAAAGCTTGAATACGTCCAATTCTTGTCGATATTCTGTTCTATTCTCAATCAGTAAATTAAATTATGGACATGATATAGGCTTTTTGGGTTTATGCTGTGACAAGAAAATAAGATGAAATTCTTTACATTTCACAGAGAATTTGGAGAAGTCTTCCTCATGAACAGTCAAGATTTTCTTCTGAAGACGCGGAGCAAGTTCTCTGCGAAACGTAAAGAATTTCACCTTATTTTTTTGACACAGCAGAAGTCCAAAAAGCGTATATCATGTCTTTAAGTACGGGCCGTGAAAGCATCAATGGTAAAATTAAATTGTGGTTCCCTTCTGGGAACTTAATTTTGGATAATATTAATGGAATTAACATGATAAAGCCCGACAACATTGATATAAATAGGAAATAGTTTCAGTCCACATAACTGTGCCCACTTCCAGAGTGTAACATTAAACACTTTGAGCTGCCATCTTTGGAGGGCCAGGTTCGATTACCAATACTGCCAGAAATTTAAGATTGGCACATGTAGCTCACCTTTATTTGGGGGGGTGCCTATAAAGAGCTGTATCAGCTTGGGACGAGGACGTGAGTTCACTGTTCTAGCCGACCTAATTGGGACTGGTTGACTTTTGGTGTACTAAGTGTTTCCTCTGTATCTCACCATATCATATCTGATGTTCTCTATACAAGAATTAGGTCAGTGGACATCCTGGTGGCAAGATATGAGGGACTTATCTGTCACAAAATCTCCAAATAGATGAGGTGACAATTCTAAATACATAATCATTTTTCCTTTTTGGTACCTTTTTTTTTTTTTTTTTGCCCACTTTGATTAAATGTAGATTTTTAAATCTTGAATCCAATGTTATCTTCAGTTGCTTAACGTTTTCAAATTATTGGAAATAACCCTTACTGAAATCTCAGTTTATTTCTCTGTTGTTGTTGTTGTTAGCAATTTCTGGCTCAGGAAACCACCTCACTCCTCATTTGCTGGGTTGAGTTGCTCAAATGGTTGAGGTGCTGGCCTTCTGACCTCAACTTGGCGGGTTCGATCCTCACTCAGTCTGGTGGTATTTGAAGGTGTTCAAATATGTCAGCCTCGTGTTGGTAGATTTACTGGCACGTAAAAGAACTGTTGCAGGATTAAATTCTGGCACTTTCCAGTCTCCAAAAACCATAAAAGTAGTTAGTGGGACATAAAACAATTATTATTATTATTATTATTATTATTATTATTATTATTATTATTATTATTATTATTATTATTATTATTATTATTATTATATATGCATTAGGCCCTCTAAGGAGCACCTAGAACCATTAGTTAGCATTCTTCTTCTTGTTTCTCTTATCCTCCCAAAACTTCTTCATCCTCGCACTGTGAGTCTGTCGTCTTTCTTGAGTCCATGCCTCCTGGAGTTTCAAGTTTCTTGTACATTGTCTGGCTGCAAAGCTGTGCAAGTTAATTTTGTGTCTAAATGTAGCCCGTGTAGTTGTCAGTGGGTCAACGCCGACTTCTGCGAGATCTTTTTGGGTGTCAGCAAGCCACCGTACTTTATTTTGTCGGGTTCCGCTGATAATGAGGAAGATTTTCTTGGTCAGTCGCGAGTCATCCATTCGTGCTAGATATCCCTAGAATTGCATACGTCTTTTCCGGGCGATTGAAGTGAATCTTTCGGTCAGCGAGTAGAGTTCTTCCGAGCTTTTTCGCATCCATATTCCATCTTGGAACTTTGGTCCAAATATTTTCCTAAGTATTTGCCGTTCCATTTTCTCGATGCCATTGATATTGATGGTCATTGTTGATGTTTCAATCGCGTAGAGTGCTTCAGGAAGAACTACTGTATGGTAGTGACGCAGCTTGGCTTGGATTGAAAGGGATTTCTTATTGTAGATATTCCAGGTGACTCTGTAGGCTTTACGTAATTTTTCGGCATGGGTTTTGTTGGCTATCCTGTCGTTACCAGTGCTTCCGATAATTTCACCTAAGTACTTGAAATGTTTAACTCGTGTGATATTGCCATATTTGGTCCCAAGTGATTCCACACTGGTGTTCTTGGAGTCCATGTATTGTGTTTTCTCATATGATATTAGGAGGCCAGTCTTAATAGCAATCTCATGCAGATTCTCAAGAGCGGTTCTGGCTTCCTCGGGAGTGCGGGTGATTATTGCTAGGTCATCAGCAAAGGCAAGACACTTAATATTGATTCGCTTATCTCTCGTTCCCATATTTATCCCGTGTACTTCTTTCTCCCATGTTCTAACGATCTTATCTAGTACAAGATTGAACAGCAGTGGAGATAATCCATCACCCTGCCTCACGCCTGTTCTTATCTCAAATGATTCGGAGATTTCACCCATGAATTTCACTTTAGAAGTTGTGTTAGTTAAATTATTTAAATTTAACTGCACATAAAAACTTATTCAAGTTTCCTCCACTATTCCACTGTTTCACTATCCATACTAAAATTTTTCGTTCATTATTTTGTCTACACAACTCCTGTTGTTTAGTGCTTAGAAACACTGTCCTTAGTTTCTCTGTTTCATTACAAAAGCCTTTTTTATTATTTCTTTCTTTCTTCCTTTCCTTCTTTCTTTCTTTCTTTCTTTCTTTCTTTCTTTCTTTCAAAAGGGTCTATACAGAGTTCTCCTCCAGCTTAGACCCTGTGCTTGAACAAAACAAAACTATATAAAGTTATAAGTAATAAACAAACATGTACAAGGTGAAATAATAAGTGTAACCTGTGGACCGAAGGTTACATAACCTGAAGGTCAAATAAATAAACATTAATCGGCGAAGTCGGCACTTGACTAACAAATGTGAAAGAATTGCTACAATCAGGTTACATAACAAGGAGAACGAAAAAAAAAAGAAATCTCGTGCAGACCCCTTTGTTCACGTTCATTTGGCTTAGTCAGCTTCATACCTTTCACTTTTCTTAGACATAATATTTTTACTGCACATAAAAACTTCATATCATTTTTGCCCTTATGGACAGTGTTTGAACTCGAATATCTCATGATGATACAATTTTCACTTCTTTCTCTTTTCTTCCCAAAATCTCTTCATCCTTTGGCTTTGCTCCTGTTTCCTTTGTTCTGTCCACAATGTTCCTATCTTCTTCTTCTCATTTACTATAAATTTTGTATTCCTAATTTTGTTTCTGAATTCTTTTCTGTCTCCTATCATTTGCCTGTTGATCCCCACCTGCCTTAAGTCTTCCTCTATTTCATGATAGACAATTTGTTTTCTTGCTTGAACTGTTTACTAATCAAAGATTTTCTTTGTAAGTCTGTTGTTGTCCATTCTCTGTATGTACCCTTAGAAAGTTAGTCTGCATTTCCTGATCATGTCTGTGAGTCTGTCAGTGTGTAGTACAACTCTTCGGTAGGTCGTTTCATCCATATGCCATCTCTGTGTATTGGTCCAAATTATTATTATTTAGTAGGAGTAGTAGTATATTTTTCTGTACTTTTTCGGTGTGCCATCCATTGATTTCTACTGCATTCACCGGCAAAAGAAGACATTAAAGGGAAAAAATGGGCCACAGACCACTTACCTATAGTTTCTCATTTCTTTTTGTATTGCGATGCAAGACCAGCAAACTCATTATGAAATGATGAAAACAATGTTTCTAAGCAAATAAACTCTTTTTATTATTGTTTTTCTTGTTATTTTCAGTATCAAACAATGGGCATAATTGAAACGTTTAAATATTCTGCAAATGGTACCGATTTTCTTCCAAATATTTCATCTTATCGAAGCTGATCTTTTCCTCACTTAGAGCATTTCAGAGCTGATGTAAATTGTTTTGAGGAGGTAGACAACTTCTAGAACACTTTCCCAGCTTGTCCCACACTTTTCAGTAGGGTTGATGCCTGGGCTTTGTGCTGGCCATGTAGTTGCGCTCCTCCCAACTCTCACTAAAATTGTCAGAAATGTGATCGCATTCCTCTTTATTCAGCCTTGCAGTTTGGTTGTCAAGCGGGTGGCATTCTTAGCATATTCACTGTAAATAGGTGTGGCCCTAAGAGGGTTAATTAAAATCTTGTCAATATACATTTGACCGAAGAACCTCAGTCGAGGAAACTTTTGATTAATCTGTGAACAGTGCATGTCGCCATTCCTCTAGATTACAATTAACGTGATTGCGAGAAGTCATAAACGTTCAACACTCTGTTCTTGAAGCAATTGTGGACCTTTAGCTTTTCTTCTGGATTCCTTTCCAGATTCCTCCAGATGTCTTCTTTCATCTCTCTTACATTAACTTGTCTTATTTCCTGTAAGGCTCCTCTGGTCTCAGCAGCTATGGAGTAATGATTTCTCAATATATTCAGGGCAGTAAAGCAGTGGTCATGAGTTGGAAGTTGTTCGTTTTCTCGCTGAATCGGGTCTTCTGGAATAACCTTTTATGTCTCTAAAGCTCTGGTACACCCTTTGTATGGTTGCTCATGGAACCCCGAGAATTCCAGCCACAAATGTTGAATTTTGCCATCTTCCATTAATGCCACCACTCTTGTTGAGGAAGGACATAGTGACATTTTTACACATGTTCATTGTTACTTTGGTACATATCATAAAATATGAATGACAAAGTGAATTACAGTGTACCTTAAATTATTTACACTAAACTACAAATGATGAAGATTTTAAAGAAAATATTGTTGGCTCATTTTCTTTTGCTGGTGAGTGTAAGTTTTAATTTATTGTTAATTCAGGCACTTCGTGTTTTTCTTCCATACCTAGGTATATTTTTTCAATTTCTTTTGACATTCTTGCTATTTTGTATGGATCTGATTCTGTTCTTGTATGCATTAGGCCATCATTATAACTGTGATTATGTACATTTCCATTTATTTATATCCCCTCCTTCTTACTGGTACCTGGTATTCTTTCCATTCACATGTTAAATAATACTGATTCCATATTCCTTTTTTATTGTGTGTAATGTGATCCTATTTTCTAAGATCACTGTTTCCAACCCTAACCTCTCAGGTTTTTTTTTTTACAATACTATTGGTCAAGTGAAAATTGTAAACATTTTTGTTGAATGTCTAAAGAGGGTTAAAGTTCTAAAAGTCTTGTTTGCTATGTTCATTATGATATACTGAATGAAGTAAGTTCATTGTAAACAGATGCACAGAATTTACTTAATGGTGTAATAGGGCAGGCTTTACATGTATGTAAAAGCAAAGTCACCTCCGCACAGGCCATGAAGGCCCTTGGAGGAGTGGAAGGTAAAGGCTTCCACCATTGTTAATCTCGGCACGTGATGGAGTAGAGTGGTTAGCTCTACGCCCGGCCGCCTTTGCCCCCAGGAATTAACCTGGTACTCATTTTTGGTGTAGGCTGAGTGAACCTCAGGGCCATATGCACCTCCGGAAGAGGAAATCTCGTTTCTTAAATTTTAGGACTTCCTCACGGGGATTCGAACCCACGTCCTTCTGGGCGAACCGAGCACGCCTTTACCGCCGAGGCAGCCCCTTTTACATGTATGTGTTTGTGAGTAATATTTCACCTTTCTTAGAACTCCATGGTAGCTTAGTAAAGTAGTATAGGTTGAGGTAAGAAAAAATAATTTTAAAAAATCATCAGACTGTTTTGTTTCTTGGTAATAAATTAGAAATCAATGATAAATTCTTTAGCCTTAAACTAGTGTGTGGTAATAGAACTTCTATGCATTACTTTGTAACAATGAAAAGAATGTCCCACACTGAGAGAATGGTTTAGTTCTCCTAGCACCTGGAATGTAAGGTATATTTCACCCTCATTGTTAGGATAATGTATAAAGTTTATTGTACATAGCATGCTTTAAATGTTGTACCATAACGTATTTTCGGAGCTTGGTGTAGTGTTGCTTTAGAACAAGAAGTAGTCTGTTATCAATATTTAATGTCAAAGAAAGTGGAAAATGAGTGAAAAATTACTGATAGAAAACAACAATATATTTAGGATGAAGAAGATTGTTTTGAGGTATAAATATATTTTCCACTCCTTTCTTTCATGCTTTCAACATGTACAAGCATTTTAAAATGGAAAAATATGGTGTAAAGGTCACTTCTACTTATTTCTTCTCATCCTTTGTGCATTATTATAATTTTGCATGTAAGACAAATTATTCTAAATATTTTCAAATTTAATTTTACTGTTCACTCTAGAATGTTTCCACAACATATATTAGTAACAAACTGGGTCTTGAAGTGAATCACATTCCGGGAAATGCTAAATAACTAGACTAGACGTATTTTTAATATATACTCAGCATCTTATTTCAGTATCACTTGAGAAGAGTTTCCATATCCATTATAGTATAGAAAAACTAATTCATTAGAAAGAGTAAGCTATTTGCCCAATTATAGTCTTGCTGAATTATTGAAATTATGAATTTATTTTATGTTTCATAAGTATAAAGTTCCTAGACCCTTTCGATTCCTATTGCAAGAAAAGTTATACTACAAAATGACTTTTCTAATTTGTTTCTTAATATTAATTAGTGAGTCTTCATGGTGTTGGAGATGTCAGACTTATTTGTACTTTGTACTTCACTCTTTGTTAATAAATGTAATGTATAATTTATGAAGATGTTATTTTGAAAGCATGTATCAGTACCATTCCAAACTATTATTTACAATTTAATACAGCTTATATATTTTTTGAATCTTCACAAACTGTATGTTTCTTACCTAAAGTTGGGTGACTGAAAAGTTTTACTGGTGGTTGGGATTATGTCTTTTATCACTTATTTTCTTGATATGAGGAAGAGAGGTAGATTGGTTTACAAATGTTCAATGGAAGTATGTTGTTAAAAAACAACAGATGGGATGATTATTTAGCCAAAGATTTCTTTTACCAGTAAGTATTATTTTCCTAGAAAAATGATCTGTTTAGGTTATTTTAATAGGATATTAATATTTTAAGAGGACCTGCAATATTTTACTCCCAATGGGAAAAACATTTTTGACTACATTTTCTTCTTCAAATATTTATTTTCATCATTGAAAATTGTAAAGGAACCTATATTTGATCATGGTGAGGATTCTGTGACTTGGAGTGAGGGAAAATTATCTGCAACATGATATGCCTTTTTATTATTCAGTCTTACGAAGGAAATACTAAGAAATCTGAAACCCATGACAAATGAGTTTCCTCAAGGGCAGGTTTCTTCATACAAATTTTAAGGGATCATTCACAGGCTAGAAGACGCAAAGAGGCATCATTCATTGGTGTTGTCTTGAAATTTTTGTGTAATATATTTGAGTGGCTAATGCTAGATTGTCAGTGTAATGACCAAATTTATCCCTTACTAGCGGTTATGCACTCATGACAGGTGCTCGTTATTGTCTTTGCAGCCGTAATACAATCCAGTGGGGATGTGTGACAGCAGAGGTGACACAAACCACCTCACCTAACAACAGTAGTCCATCAGTGTAATGTTTAAGATAAGTTTTAGATGCTTATAGGTCATCACATTTTGTTTTCTTCCAAACCAAACCAAACCAAACCCAATCCCATGGCACTACAGCCCTTGAAGGGCCTTGGCCTGCCAAGCGACCGCTGCTCAGCCTGAAGGCCTGCAGATTGCAAGGTGTCATGTGGTCAGCACAACGAATCCTCTCGGCCGTTATTCTTGGCTTTCTAGACCGAGGCCGCTATCTCAACGTCAGATAGCTCCTCAATTCTAATCACGTAGGCCGAGTGGACCTCGAACCAGGTCTCAGGTCAAGTTAAAAATCCCTGACCTAGCCGGGATTCGAACCCGGGGCCTCCGGGTAAGAGGCAGGCACGCTACCCCTACACCACGGGGCCGGACTTGTTTTCTTCCAGCATAGGGATATTAGGAATTTCAAACCCTTCATATAATCAATTTTCCCTAATTCTTCAAGTGATCGTTCCATCATATTTTCATTCGTTATCTTCCACATAAAAAGGGGCTAATCACCCTGCTGTTTGGCAGCTTCTAAACACAATCATGATGGCTACCACAGCCATCACCTGTTAATTCGTTACCACGATGACTAAACAATATTTCCATGTTAGCATTGCTTGCTGCTGACGGACTTGGTCATAAAAATTATAAAAAGTTAAAGCCATTGTAAACAGTGCTGATGGCTTGATGCACTTAGTAGAATTAAAAACAGTCTGTATCAGCACACATTAAAATTATTTAATTCATAACTGGTTTTCAGAATCTTAGTTCCTTCATCAGTGAATTATTAAAATTAAAATATTAAAATTTGTATAACGTTTTTGTCAACATGTCATTCCTGTCATTATACGCACAACTGTCCTCTACGTTTTAAAATTTAAAATTTGCAAATATATTAGCTCGTACAGCAAAAACATGTCATTATAAATGATTGGAAATTATATTTTCTTTCATTATTGTTATGTATATTTTTTGGATAGATTTTTAAGTTTGTGAAAAAATATAAGAATCGCACATATGTCGATCATTATTCCTTACATGGTAAAAATTCATGGAATATAAAAGATTGGAGATGATATTTTTCACAGTTTTAATTATGTGTTCAATGCAGCTAATAGTAATGGAGAAATATGACATTTTCTATCTTGGTTCCCTTAGTATTGCTATGCCTCTATATACTAATCAAACAATATATAGCCTAGTGCACAACCTATCCCTGAACTTAAATACTGAGTTTTGCAACATTTTGCATACCTAATCATAGATAAATATAAATGTATAAGGTGTAGTAGAATACTGTGTGAGTGGGTTTAGCATCTTCTGCTGTGATTTTTATACAGACCACCTGATTTCTTTGCTGTTCGTTTTTTGCTGGTGAACTGGATATGTTGTGATGTTTAGGTTTACATATATTTGCTTCTTTTTGTACTGTGTTTCTTTTTGAAGACGTCAGTGTATGAAGATGTGGAGATGGTCCTTGTCCTCTTTTATTTCTACTGGGCGAGTTGGCCATGTGGTTAGAGGCGTGCAACTGTGAGCTTGCATCCAGGAGATAGTGGGTTCAAATCCCACTGTCGGCAGCCCTGAAGATGGTTTTCCGTAGTTTCCCATTTTCACACCAGGCAAATGCTGGGGTTGTACCTTAATTATAGTCATGGCCGCTTCCTTCCAACTCCTAGGCCTTTCCTGTACCATCGTCGTCATAAGACCTATCTGTGCCGATGCAACGTAAAGCCACTAGCACAAAAAAAAAAAATTATTTCTATTTGCCCCTCTTCCCACTGACCTGTCATTGTATTATTCATATTATGTGTTCCTTTTGATATTCCTTTCTTTTATGACTTGATTTACATTTGTTTGTTTCTTTCTATTACATGCATTGAGCTGTTGCAATCTTCCCCCCCGCCCCTAGTTGTGTTTGTCCAGTGTTCCTAGTCTCTTCTTCTTATCCATACCAGATGTTGGCAGCCATATTGGCTGTGCCGTTCTTGTCACCTGTGGATCAGAATAACTCTGTAGACATTTTGGAGGCCCAATTTGTGATATTCTTTTAACCAGGATATTCTTCTCCAACCAACACTTCGCTTTCCTGGTATTTTTCCTTGAAGAATAGACTTTATGAGATGGTATCTATTTTCATTCCACATAATATGTCCAGAGTATTGAATCTTTCTTGTTTAAACAATGGTCAGTACTTCCTTGTCTTACATTTTCTGGAGAATCTCACCATTTGTTACACCATCTGTCCACGATACCCTCAATATTCTTCTGTACAACCACATCTCAAAAGCCTCCAGTCTTTTACATAATGACTCTATCAGACTCCATGTTTCAGCACAGTAGAAGAGGGTAGAGATCACTTAGCAGCACAGAAGTCTGAACTTCATAGTCATTGCTAAGCCATGATTTTTAAACAGATCACTCATCTTAATGAAAATTTCCCTGGCTTTCCCAATTCGAGACCTCGCCTCATCAGAAGGATCCCACTGGTCATTTACGGTGATGACAAGATATTTGTACATATATACTTGTTAAGTGAGATTCTGGTTTATCTCATTATGACATGCAGGGACTCCTGTTTTTACTAATTTAAATTGTTTTTGTTTTCTGAGAATTTACATGTAGACCATATTCATGGCTTTTATTGTGTAATTCTATCGATAAGATATTGTAAGCTCAATGTTCTCCCTAGGACCTTTTTAATAGGCGCACCACCCTGCTATTTTTACGGACCACCCGGCTAACATTACCTAAATAGGTAATTGTGTGTTCCGAATTAAAATGTAATACTGTAAATTGTTTATTTAAATGATAAATCTTTATTATTGTCAGCATAATTGCACCAATTACATTGGAGTTTAAAGGTTTAGATTGACTATCACGTAGTGTCGTACATTAGTGATGTCTGGATTAGCGTGGAATCGCATGCGAGCACACGATTCTGCCGCATCGCATCACAAACCCATCACAGCAACTGAGCGGAAGCCCCAGTGTTACGTAACTATGATAAAACAGTAGAACATTAGTTCAAAATTCTCTGTTATGTCTTGTTCGTGATAATAACACTAAAATAGTTTTATTTTGCAATTAATGTTTACCTCTCTGGTATTGTTAATGCACTGAGGGGAATAAATTGAAATTTTATCATATTCATTTTTTATGAGGTATTCCCCGCCCGGCTACTCATTCCTGCCACCCAGCTGACGAAAATTGCTGCGGAGAACACTGAAGCTATCTTGACTATACGCAAAAATTACCTAGTCTTTTACCACCTATATCCATCTTTATCTTTCTGTCTCCTCCTTTTTCCTGTGTTTATGCAGCTTTCTTCTTATCCTACACATTACTAATCAAGACTGAAGATCTCCTCGTTGAATGTTGATGCCCACCTTTCTGATGAAGCTGGGAAGAAGAAATGAGCTTGTGGGTGGGAAGAAATGGATGTTGAAGAACTGGGATTAATGAGGTGAAAGTCCTTTTGTGTTTTCTTTACATTTGTGCCTCTTGCCCCACTCACTTGTCATTGGGTTTATCCTATTATACTGTACATCCTTTCAATGTGACTGTCTTTCTATACACTATTTGATTTGCATTTGTATGTTCCTTTCCATTATTTGTTTAGAAGGTTACATGTACCATGAGATGAATATTAATGACTCTATGTGTATGTTTTTATATCTGTCATGGTTGGTGATATTAATGAATATGGATCCTGTTTTGTAATAAGGTTGCAACATACTGGGAGATGGAAATAGGTTTATCCATAAATTTCACCTGAATAAGGATTCATGGAGGTCATCATTATTTTCTTGAATGAAACTTTGTGAACTTTCAGTTTTCAGCATATGCAATACAACAAGAATATCCAGAATACAATGACTACACAAACATATTGGTAAGAATCATGTTTTCATAGTACTAAAAAAAAAGATACTGTCCTGTTAAATCGTTGCCTCTTCCGCTTGATATTGACGAGTTAGATTAAATTTACATTGAAAATGCAGCCAGTCAGTACTGTAGAGTTTTGAATTTCTTTTAATCTCTTTCAAGGGTTTGTCAGTGAAAGTTGTTCTTTAGGTCAGTGTTTATTATTGCTAACAATGTCCAAACCAGTGACTATAAACATTAATGCTCATGTATGTATGTTCAGTCTTCAGCCCTAAGGCTGGTTGGATCCTAAACAGCTCTGCCATCAGCTGTCATAGATGGCCTAGGCATCACTGAAGAGGCGTACCAGGGAAATGAGGAGTGAGGTAGTTTCCCGTTGCTTTCCTCACCAAGCCAGAAGTTGCTATTACATATCAGTCTGCCAAGCCCTCTGAAATGCATGAACCAACCGACCCTATGATCAACATTTTCACACCATTCATAGCAGGGACTGGCTGCAGAAGGAATGGCATTACTAGCATCACTCATACCTCAGTCACTTTCATATTGTCAAAGCCAAGGATAAGACAGAGACAGATCAATAAAAGTAACAAAATTGCTCTAGCCTATACCAGAAGACATAGTGCACTGTAAACACTAGGTCCTGCCAGCAAAGGCATAATGCTCATTGTTGGTCATATTAATTTCTTTAACTGATGAAGCCTCAACAAGAGACAAAATATATATGAAATTCAAAATTGTATTTCACTGATTTGTAACATTTCAGTCTAAATTTAACATTACTTCTTATTCATCTAACTTAACACATACAATTATCCAATAATGCAGATGTTACAGTTGAAGTAAAATCAGACTGTTATATAAACTATTTGCTGAAACCAAAGTTTGTTACTACCAACAGAAGTGTAGATTTAGATACCGAAGAGGCTATGGGTATTGATACCAGTATGTTATTTCATTGCTGTTCTGTCATTTGAAAGCGAAGCAATTTTGATGTTCTGTTGTGAAATTCCTATTACCATAGAGCACACCACTGTCTTCACTTTGAAACACTTTATATAAAGGCTTTTGCATGTTTCTTAACTGCACTCATCAGGAAGTGTAGAAGTTCTATGACATACATACATTTATCTTATAACCCAGTATCCTTTTAGCAATCAGTCTTCAAGGCTCTGTCATTGAAATATGTTCTGGCATAATATTCTACTTTTCAAAAAAGTAATTGGTAATGCTCTGTCAAGTTTAGTTTTGTAATCTAGTAATTTTCTAATGTTTTGACTAATAGCAGTCTACTCTCTTTCTTCTAGATCACTTTAATGCCCAGAAATATGAAAGTTCCTACGACACATCTCTACTTGAAGGCTGTCTACAGACAACAGGAACTTCTGTTAGTTCCTTCAGTCATAACCCAGGCTACATCACAGTCTTCCCTGCAAGAAGGCCTGGTCCATTTTACTGTCCCAACTGCCCTAAGAGATATATGCAGAAATCTCATCTGCAGAGACATCTCACATACGAGTGTGGACAAGAGCCAAAATTCAAATGTGACTATTGTCCTTACAGAACTAAACACAAAAGCAGTTTGAACAGCCATGTTTACAGACGACATACCAAAATATCCTCCTATCCTAAGGCTATGTTTGAGTAGCATGACTGTGTTACTTGAAGAGTTATGACTGATTGAGAAATCTTGTAGTAATGTAAATTTAATGTGTAGTTAGTTGTAGTATAAATAAAGATATTCTTATGAATTTGTAATAAGGTTATCTATGCTGTAACATTATATTTGATTTTTGACCCAAATGATTTCATAGTTAACTCATTTCCATCTTCCATTATTTTGCAACAAAATTGGCTTACTGTAAATTATCTGAATTGGGTAAAAAGTGCTTTCACAGGTGATCATTGTTTATTGGCAGGTTCTATAATGTAGACAGAGGCTGTGCAGTTTGATGAAATAATTAGTTACTCTTTGGCTTCACTAGTATTCTTTTAAATAATGACATAAGAATAATAAATAACATTGGCCTGCAGAATACATTTTTTTCTGCTGTCTCTGTTGAAAAAGATGATGTTCACTGATGTCGATGCATTATATTGAATGCTGGAGTCCGTTTCCTTATCTCATGGTTTTCTTACAAATAACAAAAATGAAATGCTAAAAAGTGGCTTTTTAGTGCAATAAAGAACATTAAAATAAATTAAATGCCTGGTTGCCTTCTATTAAATAAAACAGGATGGCAACATAAAGACCAGTACCCCGCTTGCATTGAAGGAGGAGTGCTGTTTGTTATATTCTTCTTGTCGAGCTCTAGGTGTACTGTACTCTATTGTCCATCATCCCTTGTAGTTTGTATTTCCTTTATTTCTTGATGAAATCTTTCACCCCTGCTTGCAAATCAGGGTTCACAAATTATTGGGAGTAACGTGTGTAACATTCATCGTACACTTTCAACTCTCTCTTATTTCGATCATAAAGTGAATTACGAGGAAACCACGGTTCTGACTACAATCCTTCAGTATCATGCTTGTCTCTACCAAGAAACTGTAGACATAATGAAACATGACATCTGTTTAAAAAAAAAAAAACCCAGGCCTACACATATTATCAGAGTTTGGTGACTGTTTGCTGCCATACTACAGGGGAATGGCTGCACTTAGTCACATTGTGCAGGTCCTGGAAACACTAATCTGAGTGAGAGAGATGCAGATGTACAAGCACCCACCAGCCCATGTCATTTTGTCCTGACTAGGGCTGCTGAAGAGCAATTGAAAGGTCAGCATACATAAACTGTCAACATGGACCAATATCCCACAAAAAAGATCAAAACTTGTCAAACAGCGTTAACAGTTTTAGAGTTAATAAGTTTTATCCTGTTTTATTTAGTAGAACTCAACTGGACATTTCATTTATAATTTTATAATGCTCTATATTACACTAATATTATGATTTTGTTTTAAGATGGACTTCACTTACATTCATTTAGTGAGATAGTCAGGATCTTTATCTTCCTGTACACTAAAGTGTGCAAAGCTTATATTCTTTGATTTGTAATACAGTCATTTTGGATTCTGCCATAACTGCATGTACTGATAACCTTCTACTATCTTTGAGGTACCGGGTGAGTTCGCCGTGCAGTTAGAGGCACGCGACAGTGAGCTTGCATCCGGGAGATAGTGGGTCGAATCCCACTGTCAGCAGCCCTGAAGATGGTTTTCCGTGGTTTTCCATTTTCACACCAGGCAAATGCTGGGGCCATACGTTAATTAAGGCCACGGATGCTTCCTTCCAACTCCTAGGCCTTTCCTGTCCCATCGTCGCCATAAGACCTATCTGTGTCGGTGTGACGTAAAGCCACTAGAAAAAAAAAATGATCTTTGAGGTACTATATTAATGTACATTTTCCTTCAAGAACGAGGATTATTGAAAATATAAATTGTAAATATCCTGGCAGTCTTTTCACGAGTCACCATTGACAGATATTTTCCTTGATTTTTGAGGCCATGCATTGACAAGATCATAGTCATCTTCAAAACTTGGGTGATCACCAAGAAACATTAAGATAAGGAACTGACTGGTGAAGAAACAGAAAAGGGCTGATTATTCTGGTGAAAATATGAAGTATCACTGTATGTTAAACTTGGTTTAATATCTGATCTGTCATTGTATTTATCCTGTTGTGTTCTCATTTCTATTCCCATCTTTTTGTATGTAACTTGATTTGTCTCTTGCTGGTTCTGTTCCATTATTCTTGTTGACAGTTATTTGACAGTCATCACCCCGTCCTGTGATCCATATGTTGTCACATCACTATGTTTTGTGTCATTTCAGTGTTGTGGCATGTTCCTATGAGATAAAGCGATCATGAGTTCCGCACTGGATCAGTATTTAATCTCATCCTCTTACTGAGTGAGTTGGTTGAGTAGTACCGACCGTATAGTTGTGAGCTTGCATTCAGGAGATGGTGGATTCAACCCCTCCTGCATCAGCAGCCCTGAAGATAGTTTTCTATCTGCTGTTTTTACACCAGGCAAATCCTGAGACTACACCTCAATGGCTGCTTCCTCCTCACCCCATTGTCGTTGAAAACCTATCTGAGTTAGTGTGACATAAAGAAAAGAGGGATAGTTTCTTTTCATTGGGCACAGCCGATTCCTTCCTCCTACGTACCCAATTTCATTCACCATCATTCATTTTCATTAGCTCCTCAGCTGGTGTTGGTGATAGGAAGGGCACCCACTTTAAAAACATGCCATATAATTTCATCTCACATCATCACTGACTCCTTTTTAGAGGAATTTTCACCGGGCGAGTTGGCCGTGCGCGTAGAGGCGCTCGGCTGTGAGCTTGCATCCGGGAGATAGTAGGTTCGAATCCCACTATCGGCAGCCCTGAAGATGGTTTTCCGTGGTTTCCCATTTTCACATCAGGCAAATGCTGGGGCTGTGCTTTAAATAAGGCCACGGGCTTCCTTCCAACTCCTAGGCCTTTCCTATCCCATCGTCGCCATAAGACCTATCTGTGTCGGTGTGACGTAAAGCCCCTAGCAAAAAAAAAAAAAAGGGAATTTTCACTTATTGCAAGGGATTTAGCTTAGACATTGTTGTAACCTATGGCTTTATTGGGAAGTAACTCCAATACAAAATTGATATGTAGACAACAGAAATTTACAAATAACAGTAATAATGTACTGATGTATTAGGGAACAGAGTCTTGTTCAATCTTGTTTCTGGCTGTGCAGTATAGGGCTGGTTAATTGTCTTGTTTTTGTTGGGTTGCGTTGAGTCCTGTGCACAAAGTAGTTGTTTAGAGTTCGTCACTGATCCAGTAATTTTGCAGATGGTACACTTTTCCATCGGGTATATTTTGATTCTAGCTAGATGTGCAGCTAAGCAGTCATGTCCTGTTTCCAATTTGAATGCCACTGCTTCTTTCCTCATCTTGCTTTTGTTTTTGTTCCATATGTCATTTATTTTTTCATTTCTTCATTGTACTAAGTTGGGTAGTTTCTTCCATTTTTCAAGGGTTTTATTTGTGATTATCTTCTTGATTGAGTTAGCTACCAGAGGTTTGGTTCACATGTAAATATTAGTGCCTTTTTTTATCTGCCAGGTCGTTGCCTTGTACTCCTGCATGTGCGTAAATCCATTTTAAAGTGATGTTTCTCTGTAAAGTTTTAAATTTTGTTAGTAGATGTTTAATGTCATGAATTCTTGAAGAATGGGGTTTGATACTTGAGGATACTGTTAAGCTTAGACATTATTGTTTTAATAATATTACATAACTACTTTTTTATATTTAAAACATGTTTGTGATTACTATTACTATTTTATTCTGATAGTTATTATTTCCCCTCACAGTGTTTAAAATGCTCAAGTATACAAAACAAGTGATATATAAAGAGGCTTATTGTTCGCACTCTGAAGTGATATTTAACAGTGATTTATTTATTTATTTGTTTGTTTGTTTGTTTGTTTATTTATTTATTTATTTATTTATTCATTCATGTATTTATTTATTTATTTATTTATTTATTCATTCATGTATTTATTTATTTATTTATTTATTTATTTATTTATTTATTTATTTATTTATTTATTTATTTATTTATTTATTTATTTATTTATTTATTTATTTATTTATTTAAATTTTTTTAAACCGTGATCATGGTAGAGTACATGCATGTGCTATAATGGCTGTTGATAACGCTGTCCTCATGTCACTGTTGACCAAGCATGACCTCTGAAAAGCATATTTTCTGTTAAAATTGTTTGTCTCGTACCTCATTTGGTCTCCATGTCATTTTCAAGTTACTCTCATGTTTATTGTACACGTCCCCTCCCCTGATTTTGAGTTTTTTTTTCCCATTGCATTGCAACGATGGGACAGGAAAGGGTTAGATGTGGGAAGGAATCATCCGTCACGTTGATTATGGTACAGCCTTGTGTGAAAATGGGAAATCACAGAAAACCATCTTCAGAGCTGGCGACAGTGGCCTTCGAATCCATAATCTCCCGAATGCAAGCTTATAACTACATGACCCAAACCGCGCAGCTACTCGCACAGTTTGAGGGTTAATGGTGAGCTGTGATGGGTGTGCAGATGCTAAACTTGGAACTTAGGAGAGTTAATTTTCGAGTAACAACCAGTAAAAATACTTACTCTGGTGACCATTGTTTTCTCTTCCTACCAAGTATGTTGTGTAGATTTTTTTCCTAAATTAGTACTTAACTTATGAAGGTATTTATAATATCTACTCTGTTATAACTGTGTTGCCTTTTAAATACTTTACAAACTATTCACTTCATGTCTGTATCGATACAATACTTGTATATGTGCTAATCTATTAAGTCATTAAGCTTTTACTATCCTATCGAACAGGCATGTTTGTAACTATTGTACTTATTGAACATGAACATGGTGATGAAGTATTTTCGTGTGTTGCATTTGATAAACTAACATTTAGTTTCACCCATCAGATGAACTCAATTTCTGTACATCCAGGTTTTGTTTTTGTTTTTTGTTTTTTTTTACCTTTACTCATTTACTTTATTCTTCAGCAGACAAGGCAGTTTATTTCAAATTATTTTGGTACAAATATTATTGATTATTTTAGTATTTTATTATTGCAGCAGCTCCATGTGAGATTTGTGCTGGACAAAGCGGAGACGGGACAGGTTTTTCTCCGGGTACTCCGGTTTTCCCTGTCATCTTTCATTCCAGCAACACTCTCTATTTTCATTTCATAGCATCTATCATTCATTAATAAATCACTTTGGGAGTGGCGACCCCCATCGTACTAACAGCCTATATCTGCTTCATTCATTACATCCCTGACCCGGTCAATGACTGGAAAACAGGTTGTAGGTTTTCATTTTCATTATTGCAGCAGAAAATTTTCAAGGACTTCATGTAAATTAAAATATTTATTGTTCTTAAATGTCATGCTCTTGTATATTCACAACAGTTTCTCATATGCTACAACAACATTTGATATGCTGTGAATTTCTCTATTCCTAATGGACAGTTTGAAATTTGCCATTTGTAATATTTGTTTTGAGGGTGCTACCTATTTTAATACATTTTACAAGCTGTCATCCTCCGGCTCCAACAGAATTTAAATAGCATGTTTATTTACATCATACTGATCCTTTCTCCTCTTTTAAATAAATTAGGTTTTTGAACCTTCGGCTTCTGTTCATCCAATTATTGTTTGTTTACTCATTTACTTCATTCTTCTCCAGACAAGGCAGTTTATTTCAAATTATTCTGGTTCAGGCATTATTGATGCTCTTGGTATTTTATTATAAAATTTCAATGAGTTCATTGTAAATTTACAAACAGAAATGCTATGACATTTGGAAGTTACCTCTCTAAATCTAGCGATGTTGTTATTATTATGAATATTTTATTTCATTTTTTACATGCCTTACTAAAATGACATACCCATTTCTGTACTGATACTGATATGAAAACTTTTTTCTTCTTTGCTTTTCTTTCATTTTAGAGTTCATCCTTGGGTGGAATGAATTGGGAAGTCAGCCTGGCATGTTTGGATCTAGTACATACAATCCAGAGCAGTATAAAGGATCCAGAAACTTGTTGTCACAGAATTGTTATAAATTTCTGCCTGTTGATCAGAACCCAAAAGCTGGACCTTTTCAGTGCCCCAATTGTTGCAAACAATATAAGTATAAAAAGGACCTTACAAGGCATTTAACTTATGAATGTGGCAAACTGCCAAGTTTCGCTTGTACATACTGTCCTTATAAATCCAAACGTAAATCCCATTTGACTAGCCATGTCTTATTTCGTCACAGTAAAAATGTAAATAACGTACAGTCGAATGAAGGGTACCCTAATTTGATCTAATACAGTGGAGTTAGTGGGAAGTTCATGCCACAGCTGTATACCAAAAAGCAAAGGAAAATAATTTTGTTTAATGTAAAGTTTTGTCCTAGAATAAATGAAAACATATTTCAGTCTGTCTTCTTTTTTTTAAATGTTTTTTTTAAAAACTGTGATTCCTTCTAGACTGTTATCAAATTGCTGGTGTATTTTAAACTATTGTTCTGCATTGTTGTGCACCGTGTTCTTAAATTGACATTCTGCCCTCTTCTGTGGATAACAGGCCTGGTCGAATAGTGCATGCAGGCTCGTATATTGCGTGTGCAGTGATAGAGTGGTGTTGAGAGGAGAAGAGGGGAGGGAAGAAATGTTAGCAATCTAGCTGCATGACTGCAGCACAGTCACCTTGGTAGCCTGTACTTAAGCACTGTTGGAAGATCTTGAAGAGGTTTCAAGATTTCACAGAACTCGAGACTGACTTTTGATTTATTTATCAGACCTTTCTTGATTTTGTCAGAGAATGTTCCCCATTACTTCCAAATTGAGCTGATAGATCTGCAGTGCAAGCCCGGCTTGAGAACATACTTATGCAATTCCAAAATTTGTGTGATTTTTATCAAATGCTGTACTTTATGACTTCACAGGCAAGCTGCTAAAGTTCATGCAATGTTTGATTCCACCTAGGTATTTTTATGGTTTTCTTTTTTCTTTTCTGAAATTGACCAGATCCTGGCAATATTCACATTTAACAGACTTTATTGCACAACTCTATGCAGTTAACGGTGTCGTAAATGTAAATAAATTTAAAAACGTCCAATCTCAGGCCACGTTCATTTTTTGCTGAAAAGAATTAATTATGTCCCTGTATGCTGCAAAATTTTATTATAAAATACATAATATTATTTTTTATCATATTATATTTGATTACAAAGACTGTGAACATGGATTTCATTTCATCAGTCCAATTTTACTACAAATACATTATCTGCTTAACCCTGCTTGTCACAACTGTCAGCATACATCCGTCTCTCCCTTATGCTTTCACTGAATATTGCAGAAATGGGGAATAGCTGGAATGCCAGTCTTGACCACCACTGCATTACAAAGTAAAATTAGTTATTTCTTATCATCATTACCATTTTATTATATCTTTTCCATCTCATTTTTCTCATTATTTTTAAAATATTTTGATCTTTATTTATACAGTATTGTGTGGGGTATTTTTGCTAATGTCGAATATTTATTTTCTTATGTGACTTATTTTTTTTCCTCTCAGGTATTTTTAGTGGTCTTATTTTCAAAAATCATTTGTCATAATATGTGTTAATTGTTTGCTGTTTGGAGTACTCATAACTCTGTATCAAATGCATCTTGTGTCTAGAAAATCAGAAGTGATATGGAAAATTTTCTTAGCCTTTTGAGTAATATCTGGAAATTACTTTGGCCTGGTAACCATGATTGTTAAGGTGCGAAGACCATACGGTCTGAAACTGTGGTTACCTTGTTTGAGTCCAATAGGTAAAAAAAAAATGTCACCTTCAAAATGTTGGCTGGCGGGGTAGAAGATAGTATACTATTTCTAATCACTTGATTGCATGTCAGAAGCCTGAATTCATTTCCAAACCTCTCTGCAGTGTTCATATGAAGTGAGGGCATGTGATGCTGTTGATGGGGTTTCATCCGTAGTATGGGGACATTAAACGTTGAGCAGATCCTTGGTACTATTCGACAGGAGTATGCTATACCCTCTTCCTTCCTACTATCATGTATCATATATCATGTCATTGATATCATCTCATTAACTCTTCTGATGACGTTGACATCAGGAAGGGCATCTGGTCGTAAAATCGCACTACGAAGATTCATCTCCCGGGACAAGAGTTGGACACACCCTACAGAACTAGAAAAAAAAATACCACTTTTCAAGTTGGAGAAATTCATATACGGTATCAGTGTAACAAATTGCAGCACTCAAACTTTGAGATAATGGAAAAGAGCAAAATAGATATATTTTATTAAATAATCGTAGATCATAAATTGATAATTGGGGTACTTTTCGATGTGATTGGGAATTATGATGATGACGGGAGAGTCTACATGGCTTAGGCAACAGCGTGCCGGCCTCTCACCTCTGGGTTCCATGGTTCAAATCCTGATCACTCAATGTGAGATTTGTGCTGGACAAAGCGGAGGTGGGACGGGTTTTTCTTCAGGTTCTCCAGTTTTCCCTGTCATCTTTCATTCCAGCAACACTCTCCAGTATCATTTCATTTCATTAATCATTGCCCCAGAGGAGTGCAACAGGCTTCAGCAGCCGGCACAATTCCCATCTCACCGCTAGAAGGGGGTTTCATTCATTCCATTCCTGACCCGGTCAAATGACTGGAAACAGGCTGTGGATTTTCATTTTCATGATGATATTGATGATGATGTCATTTGCCTTCCAGAGAGTGGTGCAAGTGCTTCCAGTTGACACATGTGGACAACCTTGCGCATCTAGGTGTGTGAATGTATGAAGATGATGGTAATGACGATGGTAAGGATGGGGCAGGAAGAGGGTGAAAGCTGTTATCAGTGCATAGCCTATTTTAGTTGAATAACACCAAGGGGTCTGCTTGAGGCTTAATGTCCTCATCGGATAGACAAATCACCACCAACAGCGTCGTATGCGCTCACTTCATATGCAGAAAGGTTTGAAATTAAATGCAAGTTTTTGGCACACAGTCTAGTGATTAAAGATTGTGTACCACCATCTGTCGTATCCTGCCGGCGAACACTTTGATGGTGAAAACTGTTGCCACCAACGAGACTCGACCCAGCTAACCAAATTATCAGACCCTAAAGACTTGATGCCATGACAATCATGGCCACCAAACTGATTATATGATTTAGAATGAAACTGTTACATTTCAGTTTACATTACAGTTAAATTCCATTACTAAAACTGTTCATCAGTGTGACTTCCTGCTGCAATTCAAGCTCCACGGTGATATGCCATTGCATGCCATACTGTACATGTTCAAAGACTCCAGGTATGTGCTGTAGAGAGTAAGCAGCTGCAAGCGGTCAAGCGATTAGTTCTTCCTCCACCGGGTGAGTTGGCCGTGCGGTTAGGGGTGTGCAGTTGTGAGCTCGCATCCGGGAGATAGTGTGTTTGAATCCCACTGTCGGCTGCCTTGAAGATGGTTTTCTGTGGTTTCCCATTTTCACACCAGGCTGTACCTTAATTAAGGCCATGGCTGCTTCCTTCCCCCTCTTAGCCCTTTCCTATCCCATCGTCGCCATAAGACCTGTCCATGTCGGTGTGACGTAAAGCCACTAGCAAGAAAGTTCTTCCTCCGATTCAATTGGAATTTCATACACCGGGCTCTTCAAGTGCCCCCGCACAAAAAATAATAAAAAAATAAATAAAAATCGAGTGGGGTGAGCTCAGAATAACAAACTTGTATTGCAGCAAGAGGCCACACTTTTGAACAGTTCTTGTAAAGGATTACAAATAAACTTAATGGTTTCATTCTCAGTCACATCATAAAGTACCTCAGTTATCAGTTTTGACCTATGGTTATTAATAAAACATTTTAGTTTTGGTCTCTTCTATTATACCTCTTATGCTGTATTTCCGACATATGGTTGCAAAATAATTTTAAATTTGAAAGCAGTTATAAGTTTAGGAATTAAGTAATGCAAGAATACACCTTCACTGAGAATAAAATAAAAACTTGATCCACAAATGTATATTTGAGGAGAATTTTCTAATCCAGAAAAAGCTAAGAAGTCTCTCATAATATGCAATTGAAGATGCATCGCCAAACTGGGGAAAAGAAGTAGATGTGCAAGACTTAAATGTGCAGAAACATTATAGGCACATTATATAGTTGTATTTGGCAAGAAATGAATAATTATTTTAGTATGACACCAGTCTGCACAACTTCTTCCCATTACCCTATGTATGTTATCACAATTTTTTTGATACCTTTTTCTATCTCTCTTGCATCCCAGCCTAGGTCAGATTAATCCCTGTTTGTGTAATTTTTTTTTGCCAAGCTATTCCATTTGTGACCAACAATGAACAAAGTAAAGTAATTCATGCAGAAAACAATTGTTAAAATCTTTCTTATATAGAACAGTTAAGAAATACAGCATTAATGAATAAATGAATTCATATCTGAATTGAAAACTTACTGTAGAATAGGATGTGGATTACATTGAAGCTATTTTAATTCCAATAACTGAGCAGTTGACAACATTTTTGATGTGTTACTTGGAAAGATGTTTAAAACAATGATTTTATTTGAACAGTTATTTTTTATCACTCTTAAAGGTTTCTTCCCTATTTGATACAAATAATGTCTATAACAGTCCTTTTTTCTTTATGTATACATTCATTGTATGTCACAGAATATTGTTTTACTAAAAAAATCATTTGTTGACTCCAAAATATGCAGACTCCATTAGTTTCCCTATAGATTTTGCAAGCTGAGTACCGGTAGCTCAGACAGTAAAGAGCTCAAGGGTCAGTCCGGTTAT
This sequence comes from Anabrus simplex, assembly GCF_040414725.1. NCBI lineage: Eukaryota > Metazoa > Arthropoda > Insecta > Orthoptera > Tettigoniidae > Anabrus > Anabrus simplex. The sequence continues at coordinate 669,683,373 of NC_090265.1, forward strand.
ATTTGAGGAGACTCAGATACACCAACCTCATGTTAGTAGATTTACTGGCATGTTAAAAGAACTCCTGTGGGTTAAACTTCTGGCACCTGTTTATCTCTGAAAACCATAAAAGTAGTTAGTGCATTTAATGATGATTGCTTAGAATTATGGAATCTGATCAATTAAAAATTCAGTTGCATAGTCTTTTTCTCTTTTCAAATATTGTACAAAAACACAGAAAAACTACAATAAATCTGAGATTATTGTACTCCGTTTTGAGTCCCAGGCTTAATGGTATTGTTTTCCCCACCACACCTTGGTCACCATTGTAATGACGTGAAGTGCGAAATTATAATTTTTTAAAAACTTTTCAACAAGTGAGTTGGCTGCAGGGTCGCGTAGCTGTGAGCTTGCATTCGGGAGTGGTCAGTTCAAACCCTACTGTTGGCAGCCCTGAGGGTGTTTTCCCATTCTCGTACCAGACAAATGGTGGAGCTGTATTTTGATTAAGGCCACGGTTGCTCTCTTCCCAGTCATAGCCCCTTCCTGTTCCATTATCACCATAAGAGCTGTTTGAGTCGGTGCAAAATAAAACCAGTGGCAATTTTTTTATTTTATTTTTCTTTGTAGTTTTAACTAACATCTACTCTGTTTGTCAATTATAGATCTGTCCGTTGGCCTGACTAACTACAGTACTGCAGTATCTGGAAGTACTCAGCTAGGATCAGCTTTTGCTCTGAATATGTTCAAGTTTGCGTCCTTTGGCAGAGGGGAACAAACGTCTCAGTGTCCCAAATGTGGCAAGAAGTACAAGTACAAGACTACTTGCCAAAGACACATCACCTATGAGTGTGGGAAGGAGCCTATGTTTGGCTGCCATCTATGTCCTTACAGAGGGAAACAGAAGATTCACCTACGTTATCATATAGCTCGATGGCATAAAAAATGATCCTTTATGACATCACCTAGTGGACCCTAAGCTTTTCCTCTTGTCATTGTTGTTCTGAAGAGGTCTTGCTTTTCTGTGCTATCTTATCATGTATCTTATTTTAAACTGTATATGAATTTGTAAAATAAATGCCTGGTTAAAATTTTTCTTCATTCTCTACCAAATAAGCCACCATTGTTAACAGCAATATTTTTGTTATACCTGCTGTAGTCTACCTCACATTCCGGTTTCATTAATTTATTTTCATTTTTAGTGTTAATTTTTTCTGGTAAGTATGTAGTATGAAAATGAATAATTACTAACTCTTGTTTTAGACGTAATTGTCTCGTCTCACATAACATCAACTTAAAATAATATCATGACTTACCCTGAGCCATGAAAGCAATTATCTAAACTATTATTTTCTTTGACTTATGTGTCTTTCTCTTGTCCAAGGATGGGTAAGTGAAAGAATTGTTTTGAAATAAAAGTCAAATGTATCAGCTTTTTCACCTGCCAGTAATTTTTATTTTTTATTTCAATTTATCCATTGCCTTAGGTCCTACATGCTTTAATATGTTTTAATGTGTCTTTTAAAGAAATTGATCATTTTGCTACTGAGTGAGTTGGCTGTGCAGTTAGGGTTGCGTAGCTGTGAGCTTGCATTTGGAAGATGGTGGGTTCAAATCCCACTGTCAGCAGCCCTGAAAGTGGTTTTCTGTGGTTTCCCATTTTAACACCAAGCTAATCCTGCAGCTGTACCTTAATTATGACCATGGCCGCTACCTTCCCAATCCCAGCCTTTTCCTATCCTTCCATAGCTGAAAACCTGTGATGTGTTAATGTAACATTAATCCACTAGCAAAAGAAAATATATGTAATTTGGCTTCATGTGCTTATGTATTACATGCGAGTATGAAAATTCAAAGTCCATGAAAAGTAACAATACTTGTTCATTTATATCAATGAACACTATTAATATTTGCCTAGTATAAAGGTACAACAAAAAATCTTTTTGGTCAAAATTAAACTGATGCACTATGGAAGAAGATTGAACAAGTATTGAAAGGGATTTATAATTGTAAACAATTTTTTTTGTTATAGGGCTACGTACCCCATCAGATTACTTGCTATTGTGTGTTTAACTGTTTTATTAGAAATACAAATCTGAAAGTTTTCTCTAACCCTAATTAATTTTAAGTTGTGAATGCACTGCACCAAAAGGAATCAACCTTTTTCCATGCCTCCTAATGATGAAATTCTTCTTCCCAATTTACCAGGGTCAGTGTTTGTAATGCATAGATATCCTCACCTAATGACCTCATGTAGTTATTAGTGTTTTAAATGTTTGTTTGGATCAGCCAATGTTCAATTTGTGGTCTTACCTAGAATTTTGGACAAATGAGGAGCTACATGAATATGAAAGTATCAAGCCAAGCCATAGCAACTAACAGAAGTAGGAATTGCCATGTATTTTAATATTTCCCAGCAGTTCCTCAAGGGAAACAGCAGTTGGTAAGTAGACTTTGACCTTATAAAAAGTCATTCAAAATATATATACACGAGTCACTCATTAGTCACTAGTTTGTAGCTACCATGGTAAGATCTGAATTTATGTAACTACTTTGAAATAGTTTTGAGGTGATGAATTATTGTGTTTCATTATTATTACTAACATTTTGGTGGAGCGATGTTCTTCTGTAAGAAAATATAATTATAACTGGTATGGCTTTTATTGCATATTGTGTTTTGTTATGGATCATGTTATTATTTGCATATTCAGTTGTTAATCTTTTAATGTATGTTCAATTTTTTATTGTATTGAATCCTAGCTTTATTCCATAATATTTAATGTGAGAAACCATTACTACCGGTATTTATTGCTCTTGTTTTTCATATGCTAAAATAATTATGAATGCTTAATTATGATGGATGTATAAGAATATTGGTATTGGATGCATACACTTACAGTAGCTCAACTCCTTGCAACAGTAATCAAGTTCTTTGCATTTGGGAGATAGTGGGTTCGAACCTCATCGTCGGCAGCCCTAACGATGGTTTTCTGTGGTTTCCCATTTTTACACTAGGCAAATACTTGGGCTGTTCCTTAATTAAAGCCACAGATGCTTCCTTCCCACCCCTAGCCCTTTCCTATCCCATCATCACCATAAAACCTATCTGTGTCAGTGCGACGTAAAGCAAATTGTAAAAGGAAAAAAAATCAAGTTCTGATTTTTAATTTTTTTGTTTGACTTCGGCATTAAATTTCCAATGAATACCTAAACCAACACCACATGGGGAAAAGGCTGACCAGATCTGTGCCCGATACAGGTTTGGACACAAATGGATATATTTACATTTCAGTTTCGTAAACGCTTCACTGAAGTATAAGTACAAACGCTGTTAATTGAGTTTTATACCATTGTGACATAGGGTCCTCTTCTGCTTTCAAATTTGTTGGCTATCTTGATCCGTAACCCTGCAAAAGAGGCTCTCACATTATAAAATATTTTATTATTGTTGGGCTACATACCCCATCAGATTACTTGCTATTGTGTGTTTAACTGTTTTTGTCCTGGCTTGTGACAAGCAGAGCCTGACTTCCCTAAACATTATGTGGTCTTTCACCCCCTTATAGGAGTTGGATATCAATATCAGTGTTTGACCGAGCTAGTTGACTGTGCAGTTTAAGCCACGTAGCTGCAAGCTTGCTATCTGGAGATGGTGAGTTTGAACCCCACAATCGGTAGCCCTGAAGATGGTGTTCTGTGTTTCCCATTTTCATACCAGGCAAATACTGGGGTTCTCCTTAATTAAGATCATGGTCACTTCCAAGTGAATCTATCCCATAGTTGCCATAAGACCTGGCCTGAGTTGGTGTGATGTAAACCCAGTACAAAAAAAAAGTAAATTTAAAAAGTTTGTGTTTGAATATCTGGGTCAATCTTACTGTTGTTCTTTGATTATATTTACTGATGTTTGGTGGAATTCTTAATATCATTTTTGCTCTGTACCAAATTAATAATTCTCTCCTTTATAGATGTTCGTAATAACCACTTCTCAGTAATGTTATGGCAATTCAGAGACATCAGAAAGCAATTTGATTTTCCTCTTTTAATCCCTAAAATGTTGTTTCTTTTTATAAGGCATTTACCCTACTTTGGTATTGTATATACCAATTCATAAACATGATACGTGTAGTTATGTGTGTAATTGAGGGATTAAGATAAAATTCACCGGGCAAGTTGGCCGTGCGGTTAGGGGCGCGCAGCTATGAGCTTGCATCCGGGTGATAGTGGGTTTGGACCCCACTGTCGGCAGCCCTGAAAGTGGTTTTCCATGGTTTCCCATTTTCACACCAGGCAAATGCTGGGGCTGTACCTTAATTAAGGCCACGGCCGTTTCCTTCCCAGTCCTAGCCCTTTCCTATTCCATCATCGCCATAAGACCTATCTGTGTCGGTGCGACGTGAAGCAAAGAGAAAAAAAAAAGTTCTTTTTTTATTCCAAATAATATTCTCTTTCAAAGTACCATTATATGTGTGTTAGTAAGTTTGTAAGTAAGTCAGTAAGTAAGCAAGCAAGCAAGCAAGCAAGCAAGCAAGCAAGCAAGCAAGCATATGAGTTTTCGATTTCATCATCCTTTACCACATGACTACACATTTGCCCTAGGATCCTAATCAGTTATGTGAATTGTTATAATAAATTATTATTAGTGACAAATCATTGAGCTGATCTTTCACACTTGCACATGGTCTTATGTTGATGAAAGAATCAGTTTCTTTGTAAAGACTTCAAAAAAAGAATTAATGACATAATGTATAGAGTCGTGGTTTTCAATCTGGTGGTACACCTCTGGTGGTACATGAAAGATTGGTAGGTGGTCCGCCATAAAATTCATAGAAGAAATGTTGAAATGTGGTCTTATTTCAAAAGCACACCAAATCTGCAACTAATTTATGCTGAAAATGTTATGATATTGTGTTTGTATAAATAACCTAATATGTACTAAGGGGAGCTGGTTTAGTAACATGCATTATTATATCGCATGTTTTTCGTTATCCTTTCTACTCACTCCAACTTGTTCTGCTGAGTCAGTTTTTATTGTTGAGCTCATTGGAACGATTTGAATTTGTTTTCATTAAAAACAAGGAGCATTCATTTAATATTTTAGTAGATTTCCCATATTTGTAAACTGTGTATCATATGCTTCTATCAGTCCCATTGTTAGGTTCGTTTTTAAATTTAGAATTTTCTGTTGCTGTGCAAGGAATGGTTTGACCTTGAATAACAATAAGAATTCTGCTTCTTATGTCTTGTTCTCATCAGATGTCAGCTGTCATCAGGGTGATTTGATCTCCTCATCTTTTCTGTACAGTCTGAGATCTTTATTTCCAGTGAATTGCCCCTCTTGTGATTAAGCAAACAGACAAGATATTTAAAGCTGCAAACTTGCTGTAATATTATACCAGCTGCTGTCAGGTTAACAGGTGGAATGGTGTGTCAGCTTACAACCATTTACTTGCTCTTTGGGAGGCTTTAAATACAAACCAATAGATGCACCGTCTTTTTTCTACACAATTCAACACTGCTTGTAGATCTTCAGTACTTGGTGCAAGTAGAATTGTGATATCCACATATCTCAAGTTGTTACGATACCATTCACTACATTACCCTCCTATTTTCCGTCCAGTGCTCGGGGAAGATTCTTTCTGAGTAGAGTTTGAAGGTAAGTGGGGATAGTGGTCGTGGTGGTGGTGGTAGTGGTGGTGGTGATTATATTGAACACAATCCTTTCTCACTCCTCATTTTATTTCAGTGGCTGCTGTGTTCATGTCATCGATCTTAATCGATGCTGTCTGATTATAACACACATTGGAAATAAACCATAGATCTTTGTCGTTCAGGCTTATGTCATTGAGGATATGCATAAATGTCCCGTGTTTCACATGATCAAATGTGTAATCATGCAGAGACATATCCAGGCATCTTTGTACCAAAATCTGAATTCTCAACAATGGTTCCAAAACCGTTGTGAAATTCGAGTTTGGTATTGCCCATGTATGCTTCATATTTGCTGTGTACTGCTGTGTGTAACTCCTTCAGATGGTGGTGGTTATTACTGTTTTAAGAGGAAGTACAACCAGGCCACCATCCTCTATATAACACTAATCAGAGAGAAAAAATGGAAAGGATCCGACACTTTTAAAAAATGAAGGTATCGGCCAAAGAAAGACAAGGGGCATGAAGGGCATGAAATGAAAGACTCCCTAGCCCTTGGAAACCACTTCAGAAAGGATTAGAGTATGGGTGGTGTGAATAAAAATGAGCGCGCACTCTTTACTTGTGAATTTAGAGCAGGCATTCGCAATGAGGTGAGTAAAAATCTCTGTCGGTAGCAGTCACTCACAGCAGACCTCTGACCTTGAGCACACACTCCAATCGCTCGAGTAGCAGAGTGGGCGCTCCAGATTTCTGGTGAATAAAGATAAAGCAGCCACTCTTTGTGCTAAGCGCCTGCTCATCTTTCCTTGAGCTAATTCAGTAGGTGACTCCAAATAATAGTGTTAAGTTCAGTGGCATTGCAGAGGTTGTGGTGGTGATTAATTGGAGAAGAAAATTATATAAATTTCACAGAGAATCATCTCAACTTGATTACAGAGAGTTATATAGGTCCAGTAAGTGTGCCGGCCTTTCACCTTTGGGTTCTGTGGTTCAAATCTTGGTCACTCCATGTGAGATTTGTGCTGGACAAAGCAGAGGCGAGACAGGTTTTTCTCTGGGTACTCCGGTTTTTCCTGTCATCTTACATTCCAGCAACACTCCAATATCATTTCATTTCATCTGTCAGTCATTAATCGTTGCCCTAAAAGAGTGCGACACGCTTCGGCAGCCGGCATGATTCGTATCCTCACCACTAGATGGGGCTTCATTAATTCCATTCATGACCCAGTCAGATGACTTAAAACAAGCTGTGGATTTTCAAGGAACATGCTGAATGGTTGGCGGAGCATTTCCTTGTGCACTCCAAAGAAACAAGAGGTGGTGCACTAATAAATGAAGAAAACATGTAAATCTTCTTGCGTTATGTTGGTGACCCTGGGTTTCAGAGTGGAGTTGGTGAAGACATCTCAGAGCACTGTGTCAAAAGCATTTTCACAGGTTGAAATGAAAGCAGATTATTAGATAAAATTTCAACAAATGTTGCTTAGATGCAGGAGGCAAGAACGTTTTAGCTTCCCTTATGTTGTCGGAACTGTAGACTGTACTCGTGTACAAATTCAGAAGCTACATGTTCATGAAAATGACTACATTTACAGAAAAGGCGTCCCTAGCATTAATGTAGAGGCCACTTGCAATGGAAAGGAAAAATTCAACCAGTGTAGATGTATCACGGCCTGACTCTGCCTATGACTCCCGAATTTGGAGGAACTCCGATGTTTGCAAAGTTATGACGCCTCTGTTGGAAGTCGAAGGGATGACAACTTTTGCAGATCTTACAACTTGCTTTACGTCGTGCCGACATAGATAGATCTTATGGCGACGATGGGATAGGAATGGCGTAGGAGTAGAAAGGGAGCGGCATTGGCCTTAATAAAGGTGGCAAACCACAGAGAACCATCTTCAGGGCTGCCGACAATGGGGATCGAACCCACTATCTCCCGGATGCAAACTCACAACTGCGCACCCTTAACCGCACGGCCAACTCGTCCGGTCCTGCAGATCTGGCTCCTCAAAAATTACGTTCAAATGTCAGTATATTATTTTCATCATAATTAACTTTTGTTATTTGCGTTATATCATTTTCCTCAATTTAGTAATGTCATAATATTTAGGCTATGATTTCCTACTTTTCAGATGGTAGGGTTATTCTTCTCCTGCATCAGATTCATCAGCCGCTTCTCCCAATATTTTAACGATATGCATTTGCTTCCCATAAGCTTTAATTCTACTTTATTTTTCAGTCGTGTTTTCATCTTTTGTATTTTTTTACCAACAGTTGTTGGACGGAAATGTTTCATTTAAATTTAGCAAGTAGTTCACACTGAGCTGCATTTATTGCACTTGTTTTCTTGTGCTTCTTATCCAGTAACTGTGACTTTGAAAGCAGAATTGTATTCCTTTAAAATGGAGATAAAAGTGGACTGGAATTCCACACTGCCGTCTGCCATGTTAAGCGTTGAACTATCCGGAAGTCATCAAAGTGTTATACACATGGCACATGTACGACCTTGATCACTGACACTGAGTGGCTGCTCCAGACACTCGAATTTACGCTGTGCTTCCACTCTACATTTTTATTCACCGCAAATGCGGAGTGGAAGCTCATCGGCAGGTAGACACTCAGGTTCTCAGCGAGCACACGTTCACTCGCTTAGACTCATTTTTATTCACACTACCCTATGGCTCATTAAGCTTATAATTCTATATTCTCCATGAGATTTAGCCATCGATTTCTTTAGGATGGGAACAAAGCTTGATGTCGACCAATCTAAAGAAATAACTTCACCAGGATATCTAACGAATGGTTTTCTCTCATAATTTTTGTACTTGTGTATAGTTTGGCAGCTTCTGTAATTTTTCTAACTGCGTGTTAAAATAATGCTTAAGACTCAAGAGTCTATTTCTTTGCACTGAATATTTTGCCATTTGGTCTTTGCTCTTCTTTCTTGTGAATTTCAATATGTTGTGCTCTATATTTTACTACGCCAGTCTCTTTTGTTCCATCAGATCTAGTATATCATCATTAATCCATTTCTTGAAATACATGACAGAAAATCACACTCAAGAAAGTTGTAGATATGCCTCTTAACCTTGGCTTTCCAGTCTTGAATAAACTACACAAATTCTTGGATGATTATATAATACTATTTTGCTAGTACTAATATCTAACTGTCTGGACATCTGCAGTGTTACGTGTGGGACTCACATAGAATGCATTTAAAATAAAACTTCACATGGTAATGTCATGTACTTCATGAATTTCTGTGTGAATGTAGTAGATTGGAATGCCAGAATTATCATGTAACTCACCATTGTGGTATCAAATCAAACGTCCTATAGTCGGCAACGGATACCATATGATATTTTTATTCTTACAGTTACTTTCTTTCTTTTTTTACAAGTTTCTTTACGTTGCACCGACACATATAGGTCTTATAGCAACAAATGGGAAACCACGGAAAACCCTTATCAGGCCTGCCGACAGTGGGTTTCGAACCCACTATCTCCCGAATGCAAGTTCACAGCTACATGTCCATAATATTACAGTTACAGACATTAATAGCAATATCTGTATAAACCACTGGTACGCATGCCCCTGGGAGTTCGCATTGGACTGTTCAGGGTTCTGCTGGAAATAATGTGGATTAAGCCCAGTTTTACAGTGTGGTTTATTGTATGTAAATGAAAAGTGTATTAAGGCGAACACAAACACCTAGTACCTGAGCCGGAGGAATTAACCGTATGCAGGTAAAATCCCTGGCTCTGCCGGGAATTGAAGCCAGGGCCCTCTGAATCAGAGGGCAGTATGCTGACCATCTAGCCAAAGAGCCAGATACTGAAAATAATCGGTAATGGTGTACATCTTACCTTCTGAATAACATGTCAGTGGGAAGGCACTCAAGTACATCTTGCCTTTTGTGACCTAGCAGAAAGATATATTTTTCCCTTACTCCTACATTAAAAAAATATGTACCATAACAAGCTTAATGTAAGCCCAGATTAAAGACTGTACATTGTATCTTTTGAGCCTGATTTGAAGTAACTAGTCGCATCAAAGCAAACTCAGTGGTCTCATGGACATTGTTCTTCCCAATAGTCAGTGATCTGTTGAATAGTTATTACAAATTTTTCAGATAGCAGAAATACGTACCATGCTGTGACTTCAGCCTTACAACCTAAACTTGTAAATTAAGAGTTTGTTAATATGTGCTCAACAGTAGTTAATATGAAGCTACTAAAACCTAATCCATCTATGATGCAGATTTGTGCTTTCCATCTTAAGAACAGACAGATTTTTTGAAAGTTGATTGGAAAAGAATTCTCCTGGAACACTGCAGTACCCCAAAATATCTGGGAGTTACCCTTGACCTTGTTTTGAAGTTCGGGAAGCGCTACGCGAACATCAAGCAGAAAGTGGTTGCTAGAAATAACATTGAACAGAAGTTGAATGGAACAACTTGTGGTGTACATCCACATGCAGTGATGACATCTGCTATTATGCTGTGCTATTCTGCAGCTGAGTATGAATGCCCAGTGTAGTATAAATCTTGTCATGCTAAAACCGTGAATGTGGTACTCAACAAGACATGCCGAATCATCACTGGCTATGTCCCACACCTCTGGAAAAGCTCCACTTGTCTTGCACCTCCTGACATCTGTCGAGAAATAGCTGACAGGAAAGAGAAGAACAAGGCAATGAAATCTCAGGTCCATCCTTTGATCATCAGCCAGCTTGCCAACGTATTAGATCAAGAAGGAGCTTCTTAAGATCTACTGAAGCACTTCCAGGTACATCGAGGCAAGCAAGAATTCAAGGGTGGCAGGCAAGAAGTCAGCATATTAAGGAATAGATGATGCTAGGTGAAAATCTCCCTCCTGGTCACACAGCAAATTGGATGACTTGAAAGTCACTCAACTGACTGCGTTCAGGTATCACAAGATGTAAGACAAACCTGAAGAAGTGGGGCTTTAATGTGGATTCCACTTTGGCGTCCTGGGAATCAAAGTGACTAGCTATGCGAACTCCGAACGAGCTGAGAGCAATTAAGAAGACAACTACAGTGTGGCGGTCCTCTTTCCGGCTTTCACGGAGAGAAGCCATAGTATTGTGTAGGCTGAGAATAGGTCATGGACGATCTACACACTCTTATCCCCTAAAGAGGGATGACCCCCCCAGTGTCTTCTTATGGTGCCGACTTCATCGTGGTCCACATCCTCACAGTGTGTGCCAATCTCTCTGGCCTAAGACGGAGCCTCGGCCTGCAGGGAACACTAGAACACATACTAGCTGATGGCACGACTACTACTGCTGATCTCGTCATCCGCTTTATTTGCGACAGTGGATTAATCAAGGGTACGTAAATTACAAGTGTACTGTTACTCAGGGAACACACGTTCCCTTTTGATTAGTTAGTAATTTTTTGGCCTAATTCAATAATTTTTTGTTTTATTCTGTACTGCGTTTCCAAATTCCTTTGTTGAATATGTATTTTTATTTTATTTTAAATTTCTTTTCCACTAATTTGTTCAGAGAGGATGATTATCTTATCTAGTTGTACTTCCTCTTAAAACAAAAATCACCACCACCATTGGTAAATGTGAAGAAGTGCAGACTAAAGGACATTTACTACATTGTAGTACATGCCCAGCCAGTTGTGCAGCGGGAAACTTTATAAAAAGATGTAAGTCAGCATGCCCATTTGTTTAGAAGCTGTAATTAAAGCATAGGTTCACTGACAGAATATTGAGAGATATGCAGTGAAATGGTGAAAATTGCTTTTCCGAAAAAAATAATCAGAGGCTTCATAATTTGACTTTTCATTCTGAGTGAATGCAGTTGAAGGGCGTGGGAGCAGATAGTTCTATACCATATCAGACTCAAAACTATTTAAAGCAAAACATGTTACAAATAAATCCAGCATAAAATCATATTACTGACATTCTTTTATATTTGTTTATTATGTTGGTGTAAGTGTGTAGAACTTTCCGTGCTGTGTTCATATATGTGTAACCATTGTTGTAAAATATATTAGTATTATACTGAAAATGTACTTAACATGCGACATGGGGGTTCTTTGCTGAAAATGTAAAGTTGTTTGATGAATCTCTTTCTTCTAACTCATTTGGTATTAATTCATCTGAATTCCCTGGACTAATATCAGCAGGTTCTTTATCACCATAGTACACAAATAAATTTCCTTTGGTGAGCAGTAAATTACTACACAGTTCCTCATTTTCTGCCATCTTGTAATACTAGTGGCATAGTACTGTCTAGTTCAAAGAAGATCAAGCTAACCCAGGAAATCTACAACAAACATTATTGTATTGGTCTGCCAATTGAGAGATGGAATTTAACACTACTTCCACAAACACAAACCATTAGGCAATATCTCAGTTTTCATCAAAATGTGCCATAGGACTATCTGGTCCCAAGACCTTCTATGAAAATAGATTACTCCATGTTGCTAAAGATAAACAGTTTACTTCATTTCTGTTCACAAACTCTCAAAATATCAATAATGTCAAGTGTCTTTATTAATCTGGCAACACATTATACGTCTATCATGATAAAGGCAGAATGTTTTATCCTCTTTTATGTTGAATAGTCTCTAACATAAATTTGTTTTCTGTCTTCTAGTACTAATACATATTTATTTTTTGTTTTCTAGTTTCCAGTGGAGTTCCGAATTGCTTTGAGACACGTCGATTTAGTTTCCCACTCAATCGTGAATGTATGGTATTAAAGGATAGAGAATGGAAGCCAGAACTTGAAGAAACCTCTTTAATGCTGCTATCAGATCACTACAAGCCATTTCAGATTGATGAAGATGAAAGAATATACAACCCTTTTAAATGTCCTCAGTGTGGCAAGCGGTACAAACATAAAGGCATCCTTAAAAGGCATCTTACATATGAATGTGGCAAGGAACCCCAATTTTTCTGTCCATATTGTAGTTACCGATGTAAACAGAAGAGTAATCTGAGGGGTCATATTTCTCGATTGCATAGTAAAAATCAAACAAATTCTGCAGAGGCTGTACAAACATTTAAGATGTGATGGACATGTGTTTAATTGAGAAACATTCACTATGGAAGTATACCGTGTGAGACGCCTTAATTTAATAACAGTATTAGAGAGAAAGAGACAAGTGACTAATCAAGTAATATGTGAGCCTTTGTGCGAAAAGGGACCTAAGTCAGATTTTAAAATATTTTTGTGGTTCTAAAATTGGCGTGAGATACTGAGCATTTTTAAAACATAGTTCCTGTTTCTAGGTGCAATACTTCAGAAGATATTAATAATTAATAATTATTATTGATTGTTACTATTAAGAAAATTGTATCTTGAGAAAAATGTAATTACAGTTTTCACTAGTTTTCTTACCAGTTGTGTAAAGCTTTCATGACATAGAGTGGCAAAGACTTGAACTGCTGTGTAAATTAATTTGTTAAGAAGAACCATAGATAGCACAAGAATTCAAAACATGGAAATGCAATTTTTACACCATAGACAATTTTCTTCAGCTCTCATGTAAAATTTCCGTTGTTGACTTTGGGTCCCTTTCTATGCAACAGATCACATATACAGAAAGATAGGAATACAAAAGGGAACCTGTAATTGCGTAAACACAATGACAGGTTAGTAGAAGAAGGAGAAGCAACAGAAAGAAAAGATAAGGACTATCTCTACATCTTCAAATAGGCTCTCTCCATGTCAATCCCTGTTCCCCTATGTCTATTCTCAGTCTCGTATGAGCTCGTTTCTGCTCTTCAGTTTTATCAGGAGGATGGGCATCAACAGTCATTGAGGGGCTGTATTTACAGATGTTAAGTCTTGATGCGAAAAGCCTAGAATAAAAAGAAAGCCATATAAATACAGGAAAAGGGAATAGACAAGAAGATATTGAATACGAATTATAAAAGATTAGAAACTTTCTCGAAAAACACTACATTAGGAAAGTACTTACTTCTTGTCTTATACTTCTCTCATCCAGACTGAAGATCTGCCAAAATAGCCCCTCATGAGCATTGACGCTCGCCCTCCTGATGATGGTGGGAAGCAGAAATGAACTTGTCGGGACTGAAAGGAAATGAGTGTAGAAATACTGGCATTGACGAGGAGAAAGCCTACCTACTTCAGGATGCCAGTATATGAAGATGCGGAGATTGTCCTTGTCTTCTCTTCCTGTTTTTTCCCTTTTTCCATACTGATTTGTCATTGTGTTTATCTTATTATATATTCCCTTTCACGACTTTCTACATAATGTTACCGTGGAGCCTGGACGAAGTTGATCACATGGTCTTAGCATATCTTTGATTTCTCATGAGGTCATGTCTAGAAAGGTTTTGATTTTGGACATTACAAGAAAACATATTATGTCCTTGCTATTGATTTGCTGTGAATTCTATAAAATATGTGTTATGTTAATATATTTTGTAATTAAAGAGGTATTTGGAATATCTCATCTCTGTGAATCAGTTATTTATTTTTCTAACATTTTATTATGCAAGAGCCAAAATGTTGTATTTTAAAAGACTTTTACATGTTGCATTTACTAGAAATGTCATGCAAGAAGTTCACATCTCATACTTGCTGTCTTTGTCCTACCTTCGAATCAGGGAATGTTTTGTCCGTCCCTTGAACTGATCTCTAATAATAATAATAATAATAATAATAATAATAATAATAATAATAATAATAATAATAATAATAATAATAATAATAATATACCAGTGTGCTCCTCACCAGCTGTTTACCTTTCTGTGCAGCCAAAGTTCCCAGCATCTTTGCATACATGGGATGTTAATTTTGTGGCCTATTTACAAAAGTGATGAAAATGAAATGAAATGTCGTATGGCTTTTAGTGCCGGGATATCCCAGGAAGGGTTCGGCTTGCCAGGTGCAGGTCTTTCTGTTTGACACCCGTAGGTGACCTGCGCGTCGTGATGAGGATGAAATGATGATGAAGACAACACATACACCCAGCCCCCGTGCCATTGGAATTAACCAATTAAGGTTAAAATCCCCGACCCGGCCGGGAATCGAACCCGGGACCCTCTGAACCAAAGGCCAGTACGCTGACCGTTCAGCCAACGAGTCGGACGGTTACAAAAGTGATGATATATGGAAACTGTATCAAAATATCTTAAATATATCTTTTAGTAATGTTGGAACGTATATGTTTCTGTTGATTTGTTTAATGAAGTTGAATATTTTCAGAAAGAGAAGAGTAGAAGTGTAGAGAAACCATCAGCCGATAGAAGATCACTTAAAGTGGACTTTTAACACCTCAGTCTGGAAGAAAGGCTAGTACTAGCGCCTTCAAGTGGTACACCACGAAAGCTGATATCTCAAAACAATGTTTGTGTGCTATTGGGATGGCTTTGGATTCCACATAGCAAACAGAAGGAAGAAAGTACTGAATACAAGAAACCAACAGTGGACCTGGGATTGTTATTGTATGGCCTTGATTAAGGTACAACCCCAGCATTTTCATTTCATGGTGTGAAAATGTGAAACCATGGAAAACCATCTTCAGGGCTGCCGATAGTTTGGTTCGAACCCACTATCTCTCAAATTCCATGTACTTAGCAGTGCTAGTCCTTGCACAGCAAATTGCTTTTCCTGAATATAACTTACATACATACATTTGTACATATGAGATGTATCTAAAAAGTATGGTGAATGGGCTGATATCTCAATGGCAATGTGTGGTAACACTGTGTGCTTGCGCATGAGAATAGAGAGACATCTCAAGAAGCGCCACGTATTGTTGAACGCACAAAGTTGAAGTAGGTCAGTTTGCTGTGGCCAGTCAAACGTAATGCATGTGAAGACTTGTGTCATAGTGCAATAGAGCAACGCATTAATATCAAGTTTTATTACAAGTTGGGAAAAAGGGCAACGGAGATGCATGTGATGTTGGTGCAAGTGTACGAAACAAAAGCTTAAGCAGAACGAACATGGTGCATTGTCAAGGGTTTTCTGTCCATCCCAAAAGTGTTTGAAAGAGTCATGAACACATTTTTCTGCATGAAATGACCCGCCTGTTCCATTAAGACCAAGTCGTCGGTGTAGACGAAACTGCTTACTACATTCCCACCCAACTGAAACCCTCCCTGCCATTTTATACCGTTCAGTAAATTATTATTATTGTGTCCACCTTCTTGACTGAATAGTCAGCATCAAGGCCTTCGGGTCATAGGGTCCCCCTTTTGATTTCTGGCCGGGTCAGGGTTTTAATCTTGTCTTTGACTAGGGGCTGGGTGTTTGTGTTTGTTCCAACGCACTCCTCTTCATATTCGCACAACATTGCCAAACTACCAGCACCACAGAAATACCCTCCACCTAGTGTTAGCATCAGGAAGGGCATGTGGCCATAAAACAGAGCCAAATCTATATGCGAGTGAGTGAGCAGATACAGCCTTGTCTAACCTGTGTAACTGCTGTACTTTGAACCAAGAAGTCATTTTACAATCAATCTTCACTGCAGCTCGATCCTGTAATAACCTATTGAGAATCCTCTTGTACAACTAACTTCTTTTCCCTCAGTACTCTGTCATATATCTTCCCAGGGTCTGAAAAAAAAAAAAAAAAAAAAAAATAATAATAATAATAATAATAATAATAATAATAATTTGAGAGAAAAGAAGTCATCATCATCATCATCATCATCATCATCATCATCATCATCATCTTAAGACCCCTGCTACCATGTGCAGACATTTTCATTTCACACCATTTAGGTTATCTGTATATCAGTTTTGACATTCTACTTTAGAGTAAATTGGATCTCTGTTGGACAATTTATGGGCAAAATTTAATAAATTTTGTTGGGTAAACACCAAATGATTCAAAGTGCAATCTCAAGATCCAGAGACCAATACCCTACAACTAACCCTCACTGAGTGCTCTGAATTAGATAATCTAGTATGTACTAATAAATGGAAATTGAAATACAAAAACTTACAAAGAATGAAAAGAGAGACGACTTAATGACACACTTTTAAGCGTTCCAGAATCTTAAAATTTGGTACCAAAGAACCTGATAATCCCAAGATCCAGTGCATTCTCTAGGGTTTCGCTGCCTTCGACTGCTACGAAGCTTCGGAACGGAACCCTCGAGAATCAGATCAATAATTAGATGTATGGCTTTTCAGGCATTTGCTCTATTAACCAGCATTTCGTCTTAGGTCTGACACTAGACTCGTCAGAGTGGGATGTGTCAGACCCTACCCACTGATGCTGGGGTGTATGCAGGTGAAATTTATCAGAAGCCTATTTATGAGGCACAGTCTGATAACTGCATACGGGAGATAAAACTCCACAATGGAATTAATGCCCGCCTAGCAATTCCAAATGGAAATTCTAAATTCCTATGGAGGGAATTAGATATTTTTCCACCAATAGAGCATATCAAAAATTAGATGTATGGCTTTTCAGGCGTTTGCTCTATTAACCAGCATTTCGTCTTAGGTATGACACTAGACACCCTCGAGAATGCCGAGTGCCATTTTCAGTGAAATGTTGGGAATGCCAAATGCTCCTGGAACACGGCATATAAGCCCAAAAAATACAGAGATAAGTTGCCTCCCTCCTTATCTTGTCTGGTATGCCTTATTTTGGCCCCGC
Source organism: Anabrus simplex (assembly GCF_040414725.1). Classification (NCBI taxonomy): domain Eukaryota; kingdom Metazoa; phylum Arthropoda; class Insecta; order Orthoptera; family Tettigoniidae; genus Anabrus; species Anabrus simplex. The sequence continues at coordinate 669,700,636 of NC_090265.1, forward strand.
TGAATGTTTTTGTGGTTTCCTTATACCTGCATGGTTGTCAACTTGCATTCCGGAGATAATGGGTTCGAACTCCACTGCTGGCAGCCCTGAAGATGGTTTTCTGTGGTTTCCCATTCTCACATCAGGCAAATGCTGGGGCTGTACCTTAATTAAGGCACAGTCGCTTCCTTCCTTCCTTCTCTTATCCCTTTCCTATCATATTGTCACTATAAGACCTAATCTGTTCGGTATGATCGAGAGCATATAAAAAGAAATATTAAAAAAGTTGCATATCATTTGTGATGCTATTTGAGGATCTAACCAGTGTTTGGGCTGAGAACCTACACAACTGAGTGATAGTCCAAAATGCAGATCATTCTCATGAAAACCAATCAGGACCCTGTAGTTCATATTTCAAAATTTATAGTTTTATTTGTTGCTTTATTTTAGGAGTTGTAGATACATCATTCATCAGCCCTTAGCTCTTTATTATATGTGATTATTTAGGTATTCTGTCCGGCTCCGTGCCTGATTGGTCGCGTAGTGCTCTTTGGTTTAGAGGGCTCCAGATTCGATTCCCAGCTGGGTTAACCTTAAATGGTTAATTCCATTGACCTGGGGACAGGTTGTTTTTACTGTCCCCAACCACCCTGCAACTCGCACACAACACTATTCTCCACTACAATAATAATAGTATCCTATACATGGCAGATGCAGCCCACCTTCTTCAGAGGGTTTGCCTTACAAGGGCTGCACCAGGCTAGAAATATCTGCAGTTAATTTTAAAATAAAAATTAGAAATTCTGTATTGTTATGGTAGTTTTTCTGGTCTCAATACCTGTATCCAGGCCAAGAATTAGGAGAGTTAGTCGTGAAATAAAGTTAATCTGCCTCTCAGCCTCTGAAAATTATGTGGATGTTAGATAAAACTGCCATGGGCTCAAACTATTTGACATTGGCTTCCATGCCATCCATACCTCAGCTATGAACAACAGAATGACAATTGTGGTAGAATATATTTTGAAATATGACATTAGGATACTTTTCCTATTCTCTAAAAAATAGTTTATTATGCAGAATGTTGGGTGACAGACGAGAGAAATATTTATATGTGGGAATTGTTTGATGTATAACGTACTTTTGTATTTATTTATGTAAGTTCAGAATTTAAATATTTGTGAATGAATAAGAAATTGAGATGAACTCAGATGAAATTCCAGAAATACAAAACATTTTGTCCTCTGTGGCAAACTACAAAGTAGGGAATCTGCAACTAAGGTCTAGATTTTACTATTTATAAAGAATGTACCCTCTGGCTGGCAAAGTCTGCTGCTTGTTCTGCATGGTAAACACACAAAATCACCCGCAAAAATGGATTTTGCATGAGCAATTATTAATTTGTTTCAGCTCTCATGATAAATTGACAATTTGCACCTTTGTTAGTTTACCAAAGAAGGGATGATATATTCAATACTAGGTGGGTCCAAAGAAACATCTTCAAAGCCCTTACAAATGGTTGTTTCTGATACTCTCATGGATAGACAGTTGAAGAGTGATTTTACAAACAAACAAAAATGTGGGCTGATATATGGTATATATATTCTACCCAAGTAATTTTTTGTTATTATTATTTAAATCAACATTTTAACATATTTTTAAAAAACTTGCATTCATTGCTGTTCTGTTCTGTCATCCTATCCTTCAAGGTTTACCTCATAGTTGAATGTCAGTCTGTTGTGTTGTTCAGCAAAGATCACTTGAAAATGTTCAGTCTTTAGTAAGTGGACATCTTAGTACTCTGTTGCACTCTCAGAATGTTATAATGCCACTGTGCTGCTTTATCACCATGTTTGATGTAACAGTGATTATTGCCTCATCCTTTAATCCCATTATATTGACCATTAAAATAACAGTTACTGTGTACTAACAGCTCCTTATATTCCAAGATTTTTGTAAAAAGTTCCTGTAATAATTATATCCCCTCATATTTTTTTTCTTTCTAGATCTTAACAGAGATTTCATTACCATTCAAAAAGAAGGAAAAGCTATTCCTTCTTTCTATAGCGATATATTGAATTCCTCAAGTAGTCATTATCGACTTCTTCCGCTGAAGCAAATTGGGAAAGGCAGTGACAAGAAAGTGATTTCTCCTGGCTTCTCACTTCCTGGCAGAAGAGGACTTGGTTCTTACCAGTGTCCAAATTGTGGTAAACAGTATGTGCAAAAAAGTCATTGCCAGAGACATATCACTTACGAATGTGGACAGGAACCTAAATTCAAATGTCCTTATTGTGTATACAAAAGCAAACATCGTCATAATTTAAAAGATCACATTTACAGAATACATGGAATTACAGAATATAGCTGATAGATAATTTTTACTGAGACTCTCTAGATAGCATTGAAATGTGTTATATGTGTCCAGTGAGGTGAAATGTGAAGTGAATTTCAAAGTATTGCTTTTCAATTAGGACTGCACCTTTAAGGTCCTTTTATTAGTATTATGAATTATTCCTGTTGTATTTTAGATATAGACATGAATTAATTTTAAGTCATAGTTAACATTTGGATGTTATTTTATATCTTAATTATATGTAGGTATATGCTTGTAGATCTCATGTTTGACCTTATTTGAAGTTAGATGGTGTATGTGACCCATTGTACAGAAAGGGACCTAAAGTCGGATTTTTTAGTTTTGAGAAATTTGTGGTTCTGAAATTGGCATGATGCTGAAGTTTTTCTGACATTGAACGGCAAATACTCGAACTGTGGTGTAATTTAGTTTGTTAACAAAACCCATAGATAGCGCAAGAAGTTACAACATAGAAATACAATTTTTACAATCCAGACACTTTTGTTCAGCTCTGCTGTAAAATTTTCATTGCCGTCTTTGAGTCCTTTACCATGCAGTGAGTCAGATAGATTTATTTATTTATTTATTTATTTATTTATTTATTTATTTATTTGTTTCTTTCTTTCTTTCTTTCTTTCTTTCTTTCTTTATTTATTTATTCATTTATCTATTTATTCATTCATTCATTTATTTAGTTATTTATTTATTTATTTATTCATTCATTCATTTATTTATTTATTTATTTATTTATTTATTTATTTATTTATTTATTTATTTGTTTCTTTCTTTCTTTCTTTCTTTATTTATTTATTCATTTATCTATTTATTCATTCATTTATTTATTTATTTATTTATTTATTTATTCATTCATTCATTCATTCATTCATTTATTTATTTATTTATTTATTTATTTATTTATTTATTTATTTATTTAAATCCAAAACTTTGAAAGGTGAAGTACAGTACACACTTTGGACTTCTTTTTTTTTTTTTTTTTTTTTGTAATTTTCATAGGCTACATTGTTTCTTATTTGATATTGTACATTTTTATGCCATTTAATTCATACTGAATTTGAAATATTTTCAATACAACAATATTTTTTGTTTTGTATGGGTTTTGGTGTTAATTCATTGATATAATCCTGAAAGCTGCTGAATTTGTTCAGTACAGAGTATTAATGTCACTACTTAGGAATACTCATTGAATATTTATTTTTATTGTTAAAAGAATTCCAATAATCACATAGCCTAAACTACCATGTTGCAGACTTTTTTATTTGATGCCATTGAGACTGCCTATGTGTTAATTTTGACATTCCATTTTACTCTACCAGATGGTGGAGAAACCAGGACTCTGTCGGGTGATTTATGGCCGAGTTTTGTTGGGTAAATGCCAGATTTGTCACCAGAGATCTTCACATGCCGATATAATACGACATGGATTGTCACATTGAGTTTCCTTTGTACGGTTTGAACAAATCAGGCACCGCTTTTCATACATCCTGGCGCATTGCAGATATGAACTGTATAGCACATGAGGATTTGACCCGTCTTATAGCCGGATGCCCTTCCCAATGCCCACTCTATGAGGAGAGAAGTATTCTCTATTGCATGTTACTATAGTGATTGGTAGTGTGTTACCTGTGTATGAAGATGAGTTTATTGGGATGAACACACGGTCCCCAAGTTACAGGAATAAATCAAACACAGATAAAATCCCTGATCTGTCTGGGACCACCACCTTGCATAACATGTATACAGATAAATAGACATTACATTCCTCCATAAATCTCTAGCCAGTGTAATTGAACTGACCCCCTTTCACTGCCTCCAGAATTCTTGTTACTCTGCACATAAAAATGTATCCCTTTCCTCTCAATATAAGAACAACAGTATTCCTTTCAGGGTTATAATGTTGGTCTGCTTGGCTTAGGAACAGTCTTCTAGATGAAATTGAACTACTGGCTCTGCCTAAGTTCTGCCACAAACTGAAGACCATGAGATGGCAAAATTGACAGAGTGAAGTAGAGCATGTTTTATATTTTGTGAGGGGGAGATAGAAAGCATGTATGTGTGTTTATGAGAAAGAGAGAGAGGGATGGAGTGTGTTAGAGGGTGGGAGAATGCACAAGTGAGATCAATTTATTGTACATGTTGTAGAAATTGATAATGCCACCATTGGTTATGCTGAGGCTGACACTGTGCAAGATCAATTAAGATACTAATCAAAATCAGTGAATATGATGTATGTTGACCTTCAGCTGACCTAGTTTGCTAACAAATGATGTACATTTCCCAACACTCATTATTTACAGAAAGTGTATAGTGTTTAAAATGAATTTGTCTAAAAAGGGACTTACAAGGGAACTGTTTCTGTTGGAAACTTACTAGGGAACTGTTTATGTTGGAGACTTACTAGGGAACTGTTTATGTTGGAGACTTATTAGGGAACTATCTATGTTCTAGATTTACTAGGAAAATTATTTATGTTGGAAACTTACAAGGGAACTGTTTGTGTTGGAGACTTACAAGGGAACTATTTATGTTGTAAACTTACCAGGGAACTGTTTATGGTGGAAACTTACTGAGGAACTATTTATGTTGGAAACTTACAAGGGAACTGTTTATGTTGGAGACTTACAAGGGAACTGTTTATGTTGGAGACTTACAAGGGAATTGTTTATGTTGTAGACTTACTAGGGAACTGTTTATGTTGGAAACCTACTGGGAACTGATTATGTTGGAGACTTACTAGGGAACTGTTTATGTTGTAGACTTACTAGAGAACTGTTTATGTTATATCAGACAGATTTCAATGAAACTTGGGTGAGTGATCAGATAACACATTGAAAATATAGAGCAATAGAAACATCAAAAGGAACATGTAATAGGATAAACACAATAACATGTCAATGTGAGAAGAGGGAGAAATTAAGAAAGAAAGCGCAAAAGGACAAGGTCAGTCTCCATAAATTGATCGGCTCTCTCTTCATCAATTCCAGTTCCACATTCATTTGTTTCCCAAAAAGCTCATTGCTACTTCCCAGCTCAGCAGGAGGGCAGGCTTGAGGGACCATCTTGACAGATCATCAGTCTTTATATGAGATATGTAGAATAAGAAGCAAGCAGGAAAAAAAAAGGGGAAAGGGAAGAGATAAATAAAAATGATTACAGGAGTTAAAGGACTAAGAATATAGGGTAAATACAAAAGGAGGAAAAGAATACAGCAGGTCAATATCAGTAATGGAAAGGCACAAGCAAGTGCAGCATTGCATGTTCCTTTCATTGCTGTTTCTATCATTCTGTATTTCACTTGGTTTGCACGTGTTTGTTCCTTTCCATTTGAAAGTTTGTACTTCAATAAATATTAATACAAACCTATGTTAAATTTTGTTGAAGTGGTGCTTTTACCTTTACTCTGCATTCCATATTTGATCATAAAGTTTATCTTTAGCAACTCATATGCATTCAGAATTATGGGGAACTATTATTTATAGATAACTTTGAAAGTTTACTCATTGTGTTGAAAAATAAATTGTAATAATTGCAGTTTCCATTACACAAAGTATTTTGGTAACTTAAGGCTAAGAATTATTTTGGCTGATGATGCTTATGACAGTTAAGCGAAACACATCCCATCTTACAACACCTGTTGTAATATTTATATTCTAAATATAAGGAAAGATAAGTATTGGAAAGGTGGTGTAAACTATTATTCTTATTTTAATGTTCATAATCTGATGTCCAGTACGGTCTACAATGAGATTTATTACTTGTAACATACCACTTAGTCGAGCAGCTCGTCTTCTTTCTCCCAAGTCTTTCCCAGCTCAAACGTTGCAACATTTTTGTAACACTACTCTTTTGTCGTAAATCACCCAGAATAAATCAAGCTGTTTTTCTGTGGATTTTTCCAGTTCTTGAATCAAGTAATCTGGTGAGAGTCCCATACACTGGAACCATACTCTATTTGGGGTCTTACCAGAGACTTGTATGCCCTCTCCTTTACATCCTTACTGCAACCCCTAAACACCCTCATAACCATGTGCAGAGATATGTAGGCTACCCTTTATTTACAGTCCCATTTATGTGATTACCCCAATGAAGATCTTTCCGTAAACTGGCGAATCATCAACTTGTATAGTAAGTGTGAGGTTATATAATAACTCTTAAAGATTATTTAAATACAAAGATGTAAGAGTACTTATTTTTTTACTTCATTGGATAAAGTGTGATGACAGGCTCAGTGGCAGAATGTATTAGTTAAAGTTGTCTTGTCATATACTCATTTGTGGAGCAGTATGCTTTCTCCAAAAGTTATTCTTAATTTTCTTTTAAATGTAGTTCTTCTAAATGTTTCCCTGTGTTTTAATTTGTTGTAGACTTTGATACCCATATAATAAGGACTTTTCTCTAGTAAAGATAATCTGAGGGATAGGAATTTTAGTATTTTGTCTATTTCTAGTACATAATTTTAATTATGATTTACTTGCATTCTTGTATATTGTTCATATTATTTGTTTATTTCTAATGCAGTATTTTAAATATGATTTACCTGCATTCTTGTATAGTGTTCAGTGTTCTGGTGAATGTGGTTCAGAAATTCATGGAGCTAAAGTGAGGGTAGTGCTAGTATTTTCAGTGTGCAAAATAAGTGCCTACATGAAATCTGAAATCTGGAAAATAGTATCTTTTTCTGAATTTTGAAAATTTTTAAGTATTCTGGTGTACTGGTGTATTATCCCAAACTATTATTACATAGGTAAGAGCTGACTAAAAGTAACTATAGTAAACAAATGTTATAATTTCCATACTTGTTACTTTTGCTATTCCGTGTTAAAAAAGTTTTATTCAGTAACAAAGTTAACATTAACATGCCGGTGCCAGTTAAGATTTTCACTGACATATAAACATAACATTTTGTAGGACCTCGTCATTGCTATATTTTTATTCTAGTTCTGCAGGTTGTCTTGAGACTTCATTGCCCAGTACATTGAGTGGTGCCTAGACAATCCTTGTGATCTCCTGGCATTTATCACACCAACATCTTAAAAATTAAGTTCTGGTGAGGTAAACATTTCACTGATTGACAGTACATGTGAGAAGAAATTTTCATTGACTGAAAAGTACTGTACATCATTCCTTGTTGACTTTTTTCACTTCTAGTTTGTTAGTCATTGACAATGCCTTCAGAAAAATATCATTATCACTTCTTGTGATTACTGTCTGCATACTGTTTTTGATGAAAGGAAGAGGTTGTGTAGAATGTGAAGACAGTAATTTTTTATCTGGATGAATCGGTTGGTTATGTTTGGAGACACTAAGAATATTCACCAGCTTTCTCCGCTTGGATGGCTAATTCATCTATCCATTGAAGATAGAAATTTTTGGCATAATATTCCCTAAAATTTTGTGTCGGCAGTTCTCGTACTGGAGTTAATAGAAATTGTGAAGCTATAAGTGGCATCCTCTATTAGCTGCCATGCTAAATTGAAAACTTGATGTAACTTATCAACTTTCATGAATTTAATAATTACCATACTTAGACCTGGATGTTTCTTGCCATTGTGTATGTTATGCACGCTTATATTGTTACAAAATTAAGGGAGAAAAATAATGCCCATATATATCTCACAATAAATGTGACAAGAATACACCCTGTGCAATGAATGTTTGTGTGTTTCTGAGACTATCAGTCTCCCCGTTGTTTGGATGAAAAGCAGTTAGGAATTTATAGTATTGCATGATCCTTGGCCTAATGAACTGGATTGAATGTCACACTGTTAGACTTCCTGCAATTTCTGTATAACAAAAATTGTCCTAGATGTAAGGTGTAAGATCAAGTGTGGTATATTTTTTTCCTAATAATTTGGCTTTCAGCTGTTTGGAAAGTTATTGAAGAAGTGTTCAAATTTTATAGTGATTTTTGAATTTTGAGTGATAATTTGCTGAGAACACCCTGCAGACTGCAATCAGATATTAAATAACGTTGTACAAAATGTAATAAATTGCAACATACTGTATGAAAGTGTGATGCCTTATTAATCTCAAAATGTAGCCTATATTAGTTAAAATCAAGTTTGATTTTCAAATTCCCTCCATTTTTAAACTTGAATTTTTGGAGAAAAGAAGGTGTTGAAATATACACAAGTAAATACAGTCAGTAGCTTCTGTAACTAATTAAATATGCACTTATCTTCCGTTCTCTAATATGTTACTTTCCATCCTTTCTTCTGTGAAATTTTAGTTATCTTGAATACTGATGATTTAAAAAATCAACTGAATTGTTTATAATGGTGAATTGTTCACCTATGTCTTCTTAATGAACTTAGAGCATATTCTCCAATCAGCAGAAAATTTTAGGATGGTTCTCCCATGAATTTGCTAAGAGATCCATCACTTCAATGCTCTTTAAATTGTACTGGTCCAAAAAGTAAGGTCTGGTTGGCTCGTAGACATCTTCCTTCTCTATATCGACTTCCTATCAGCTACTCTTCAAATCAGATTGTAGGGTCAACAGTTTGTGCTTGAGCTTTAGGTTGATTATTCTACATAACTTGCTCTTGATGATTATAATTGTATGGTTTTTGTTATAATTATTCCCTTTCCAGAACTGCAATGAGTCTTTTGCTATGTTTAGAGGAGCCATGCTCCTCACTACTTCATAACAGAGACATCTGCACTTCATTTTATCATTGTTCATCATCTCCGTACAGGCCATGAAGGCCCTTGGAGGGGTGGAAGTAAAGACTTCCACTATCCGTAACCTTAGCACTTGATGGGGTAGAGTGGTTAGCTCTATGCCCGGTCGCCTTTGCCCCCAGGAATTAATCTGGTACTCATTTTTGGTGTAGGCTGAGTGAACCTCAGGGTCATGTGCACCTCTGGAAGTGGAAATCTCATTTCTTAAATTTTACAACTTCCTAACGGGGATTCGAACCCACGTTCTTCCGGGCAAACCGAGCGCGCCTTTACCGTATCGGCCAGAAACCCCTTTATCATTGTTACCTGGAAGAAAAATATTATTGCAGTCATGGTGGCTTCATTATGGCAATGCATCATACAAATGATTAATTTTAAATTTCATTCTTATAGGGGTTTTTTTAGTATAAAACCAAATATTTGGAATTTGTTCCTTGGAAAATGTATTAATTAGCTCAGCTTTGTCAAAAACAGCCACGGGTTGCTTTCACTCTCGTTTTGCCACAAACTCTGCCCATAGATCTTCATGCCCCGAGCTTGATGGTCAGTCCTCATGCCACACCAGTTGTAAGAGTGATTGTTGGTGATTATTGTTTTGAGAAGAAGTATAACTAATCGACCATCCTCGCCGGTTGTCAGATAGCAGTGAGTGGAGGTTGGTGCTGTGTGAATAACGGCGTAAATGTATCAAAGAGAATACGATTGGCTTTTCATTATTGCTCTAATAATAATAATAATAATAATAATAATAATAATAATAATAATAATAACAGGCTTTTCTTGGCATGCTTGAAGTTTCTTCTTGAGTAGGGCATGCTCCAGGATGTTTTTACTTGTGATCCCCAGTTCTTCGAGATCTTTTTCCACTTCAGTGAAGCATGCTTCTGTGGTTTTCTTTTCCTTTAACCTCATTCCTTTAATCCTACATCAAAACTGAGGATCTTTCAAGATGTACCCTCAATGAATGTAATAATAATAATATACCGAGCTCGATAGCTGCAGTCGCTTCAGTGCGGCCAGTATCCAGTAATCGGGACATAGTGGGTTCGAGCCCCACTGTCGGCAGCCCTGAAGATGGTTTTCCGTGGTTTCCCATTTTTACACCAGGCAAATGCTGGGGCTGTACCTTAAATAAAGACACGGCTGCTTTCTTCCACTTCCTAGGCCTTTCCTATACCATCGTCGCCATAACACATATCTGTGTCGGTGCGACGTAAAGCAAAATAATAATAATAATAATAATAATAATAATAATAATAATAATAATCTTCTTCCTGGTCTTTTCCCAATTACCTGGGGTTAACATTTTATGAATTTAGCCCAGCTTTACAGCCAGATGCTAATCCTTTGCAGAGGGATGTATTCACTATTGCATGTTTTTATGGTGATTTGTAGTGTGATGTGTTGTATGTAATTGGAGATGTGTTTGTATTAAGACAAACACAAACACCTTGCCCCTGAGCCAGCCCTGGGCTGAGAATTTTGGGCATGTTTGGTTAATTTCTCTACCTCAGGCCTGGGTGTTTGTGAACATCTTCATTTACATACAACACTTCCATCTCACATAAACACACCATAGTAAAACATCCCTCCACATAGGATTGGCATCATGAAGGGCATCCGGGCACAAAACTGGGTTTAATCCACATTAGGACCAACTCCAGATAACTGAGGAAAAGGCCACAGAAGATGATGTTGGTATCATTCTATTTAGTGAGCATCTAAATAATTTATGTTCTAAAATTATGATACAAGTTCTTTCAACTGTATTATTATTATTATTATTATTATTATTATTATTATTATTATTATTATTATTATTATTATTATTATTATTATTATTATTATTATAAGCAAAGAAAGCAAAACTATCTCCTTGCAGATCATGAAGGCCCATGGAGGAGTGGAAGATAAAGGCTTACTCTATTCATGACCTCGGCACTATTGTGGGAAAGAGTGATTAGCTCTATGCCTGGCTGCCTTTGCCTTCAGAAATTAACTTGTTACTCAGTTTTGGTATAGGCTGAGTGAACCTGAGGGTCATGCATCATTTTAGAAGTGTAAATCTCATTTCTTAAATTTTTCAATTTTCTGATGGTGAAATCTCGGGATAGAACCAGTTTTTGGGTAGTTAGGCCATGTGCATTTGCAGAGTTTTGCCCAGATGTGCCATTTGGGCTCATCAATTGGATTTGCATGCCCCTCCAAGACTGTTTAGCAGTGGCGTGGGTGCCGTGTTAGCAAATAATGATTGGTAACCTGCTAAAGGAGAAAATACTTTGAAAATACTTTGAACAGCTTTACAATGTGCAAAATACCTCAGTACAAGGAGAAATCGAAGAACCAGATTTTAGTACAGATGGAAGATAAGGAAAACGAGGTGTCCATTGCAGAGATTGAGTGGGCCACTGGAAGAATGAAACGAGACAAGGCAGCTGGAATTGACGAGGTCACCATAGAAATGATAATAGCAGCAGGAGCAGTTGGTCTACAGTGGTTGTATAGACTCTTCAGAGTGATATGGAGAGAAAATAATTTTCCAGAAGAGAGGATGAAAGGGGTCATTATACCAATTTTCAAGAAAGGACACAGTAAGCAATGTGAAAATTACAGAGGAGTGACACTGATACCTCATACAGCTAAGATCCTTGAAAGAATCTTGGATAAACGAATAAGAGACAGAGTAGAGGGAATACTGGCAGAACACCAGTATGGATTCAGAAGAGGCAGGTCCACATTTGACCCAATATACATTACGTTTCTAGATATCGAAAAGGCATATGACAGTGTTCCAAGGAATTTGGTATGGAAAACATTGACAGAGGCACAGATTGGGAATGAAACAATGGAGATGGTAAGAACATTGTATCAAAATTGCAAAAGCTGTTTTAGAACCAGAGTGGGTCAAACTGAATGGTTCAGAGTTGAGACAGGCTTAAGACAGGGTAGTGTATTGTGCCCCTTATTCTTCATTATCATCATGGATAGAATTCTACATAATATCAAGGAGGAGATGATTGGAAAGCAAATAAAGTCTATGCTCTTTGCTGAGGACATTGTAGTTTGGGGAGATAATGAAGAGGAAGTATAGACCAAGTTGATTTATGGAATGAGGAGGTAAGAAATTTTGGAATGAAGATTAGTACTGCAAAAAGCAAGATATTGATCATGATTAAAGTTAACAGAAAATCCAGGGGAGTGATTAAAATAGGAAATGAACCTCTTGAAGTAGTGAAAATTTTTTAATATTTGGGCAGCGTGATGTCACAAGATGGAAATTTGGATGGAGAAATTGATTTAAGAATACAGCAGTCTGCAGTTTCTACCAGTGTGTGAGACACATTGTATGGAACAAAGATGTGCCAGTGAAGTGCAAGAAGGTTTTATACTCGTCCTATTATAAACCTATATTGACCTATGCTTCAGCAGCCTGGACGTTGACTAAGTGGAACCAAAGTAAGATACAAGCAGCTGAAATGAGTTTCTTGAGGAGCAAACAGAGAAAGACAAGACGAGATAGAATACGAAATGAGGAAATAAGGAGAAGAGTGGGAGTGAGTAATCTTCAAGAAGAGATTGATATAGCAAAGCTAAAATGGTTTGGACACATGATGAGAATGCCAGGAGAGAGAATACCAAAGAGAACATTCAGAGACTGCAAAGAGGCCTAGGGGACGTCCTAGAATGAGACGGAGGAGCTCTGTTGTGGACTGTATTGCAAATAGAGTAGTCGATAGCAATAAAGTACTGGAAGAGGAATGGTGGAAAGATCAAGTAAGGTGGAGGGCTTTGCTACACTACCCTACCCAGAGAGAATATGGAAAAGGGAATGGATGAAGAAGAAGAAAAGGAGAATCTGCTAAAGGAGAAGTGAATTCCCCCTTTTCAAAAGTATGTACTCCCAATGGAAATACAATTGCAAAAATGACTTTCATGGCCACAGATCTTAAAATCTCGTGAATAGAACCAGCTTTCATGATGGTGATCTCAAAAAAAAAAACTATTTAAAATAGGATACTGGAAAGATCCACCTTGCCAATTCACTTTACGTTAATCAGTCTTATTTATTCACTAAAAAACATTGAACATTTCCTCGCTGGACACTAATACCATGCCCAGGTCCTCTGTCGTTTTTCTTGAAATATGCACAATGTTTTTAGTGAATAAATAAGATTAACATAGTGTGTTAGCAAGGTGGATATTTCCAGCATCCTAATTTAAATAGTTTTTTAATGAGATTATACACGACAATACAGGAGTAAATAGCACCTATTATATATATATTTATTACTGATGGTGAATCGAACCCATATCCTTCCAGGTGAACCGAACCCACCTTTACCACCTCATCTAGGCAGTCCCTTGTATTATTATTATTATTATTATTGCATAGCTTTTTAATTTTAATATGAGTTATTCTCTCTCTTTCTGTTATATTATACTGTAATTACTTATGTATTCGTGTAAGGTTTGAGATTTTGTAATACATTTTCTTGTACTAATTTGAATTTTTTCTTTATTGTAGATTCTTTTGGGACCTGGAATGAGAATAGAAGTCTTCGTAGTATTCCAGTGGAACAGTTACTTAATATACCCTTTCTCCATGACAGTGCCCAACTTACTGAAAGTGGAGGGAACCTCCAAGGAGAAGTATCATTGGAGGTGTTTAATTCAACTCGCGGCAGAGAACGAAGAGTTGGTCAGTTCCGGTGTCCAAATTGTGGGAAGCAGTATGTCCACAAAAGCCATTGTCGGAGACATATCACATATGAATGTGGCAAGGAACCAAAATTTCCCTGTCCATATTGTCCTTATAGATCCAAACACAAGTTTAATTTAAAACATCATATCTATTCCCGCCATATCAAGGAACCAAATTAAAGATGTTGATGTGGCTTAGTGAAGAACAGTTGAGGGGAGGTCTGCAAGGATGAAATGAGAGAATAATTCAATGTGATATATCCTTGTACCTGTAATCTATAAGACCTAACTTATAAACTAGGGAATTTGTAATCTTACTAATATAAGAATGTAATGCTTATCCATATATTTGTTTTGTTTCAGTTTTGTTACTCTTTTGAGAGGGTTGATAATATATACAATGTGGAGAGAATGTCGATCATTAATGAAAATTGTGTCTGTTTGTCTGTCCGTCCATCTGGCTGTTTGGATTTAATAAATGCAAACATTGGTTACTCATTTTTTATTAAACTTGCTAATATTAAAATACAGGCATCCAATTATTCCTGCACTTGGTTCTATCTCAATCCATTAAGTAGGAATTGAGAAATAATATTTTTCATCTCTAGAATACTACCATTCAGCAAATTTCCTTGCGGAATGCGTAATACCATGCCTAGATCCACTGTTGGTTTCTCTGGAAAAATAGTGGTTGTGTTTGGTACTTCCTTGCATTTTGCTTGCTCTGTGAAATCCAAAACCATCCAAAGTACATTGTTCTAGCACCACACATGTTGTTTTATGACGTCGGTTTTGGTGGTGTTCCACTTGGAGGCACCAATACTAGACTTTCTTCCTAATTGTGGTGTTATACACCCAGTTTGAGTGTTTTCTGTGGGTTGATGGTTTCTCTGTACTCCCGCTCTTTTTTGTAAACAAATTAACAGCAGCCAAAAAGTTCTGACATTGGTAGAAATTTGATGAAGTTTTCAGGGTTCATCAATTCTACAACTGGCCACAAAATAAATGTATTTACATGCACACAAAGCCATGGGCAAAAGCTAGTGTTTTATAGACATGACAGCCTCATCATTTAGGTACTTAGGTATTATTTCATTTAGGTACTAAAGTTTCACTTTATAAACTGTAGCTGCAATAATCATGTGCATTTTGATTACACATATATAAAGTGGTTGTGTTTCATAACCCAAGCAGAATGAAATTTTAAATTAATTCTGTGGTAATTTGGCGAAAGTAGATATGTACAAATTTGTGAGTTTTCAGGAAAACAAAAACAAACTTTAGGGCCTATTAAGAAATCAGCACCAAGCAAGTTGGCTATGTGGTTAGGGGCGTGCTGCTGTGAGCTTGCACTCCAGAGATAGTGGTTTTGAACCCCACTGTTGGCAGCCCATGGTTTTCCGTGGTTCCCCGTCTCCACACCATGCAAATGCTGGGGCTATACCTTAATTAAGGCCACGGTCACCTCCTTCCCACTCCTAGCCCTTTCCTATCACTTTTACTGCTTAATTGAAAATTTGGTATTTGGAATTAACAGTGAGGTGGTTTGAAAAACCTTTTTATCATAGAGTTTATAAATTTGAATTAAATTTAAAGGACGTGTTATATGTTGATCAACGGATTATAGAATGTGGCAAAACTATACAGCATTGGTTTAGAAGCAGAGGAACGTAACTCCATTGCCTATACTTTTCAGAAGAGCCAAAGGAAGTTAAAATGACACTATATTTCGCAGGTTTAAGCTACATGTACTTATATATAAGATTTGAAAGAGGGCCTTCGAGGATGTTTAGAGATACATCTTTATTGACACTAAATGGAACATTACATGTAAAGTAGTTACGTCCAGAAAGAGCGAAAACAGATTTTCGGAGTTACGTTTCTCTGTTTTTAAACCAAAGGTATGTTAAATTTTAAAAAGTTATTTGCTAGTGGTTTCCATTTCGCACTAACACATCGAAGATTTTCGGCAATGCAAGGATGAGAAAGTGTGAGGATTGGGATGGTAGCAGTCATAGCCTTAATCAAGGTAAAGCCTCAACATTTGCCTGTTGTGAAAATGGAAACCAGTATTGCCGAGGGGGGGATTCGAACCCACCATCTCTCGCATGCAAGCTCACAGCTATGTGACCCAAACAACATGGCCAGCTTGTTTGGTACAAACTTATATTCTAGCTAATGAAATTTAAAAACCTTCTAATTTTATGCAATAACTTTGACATAAAAAATGTCTTTAAAGATAAAAATTTTATTTGGCTGATGATGACCCGGATTGGGGTCGAAACCGCTACCGCTTCCACTTATAATTAAATAGGAATGTAACACTACATTTCGTATTTATTTGTATTGAATAGGTTGAACTACCTTATTTATTATTTCAATTTACTTATTAAAAATGTCTACAATCCTAAAATATAAATCTGCAAGTACATGAAACTAATTTTCACCATAGAGAGGTAAAAAATATAACCCTAATCTTTCATAATCAGAATAGTTCTTTTCTATACCTTGTTTAAGGAAAGGCATCTCCGAAAACCATAAAAATAGTTAGTAGGACAAAAAAAAAACATTAATTGTTTGAGGAAATATTCTTCTCTTTGAATGGAAAATGAGAAAATATCACAAAATCTTCCATGTTACATACATACATTATCATTAAAGACTGTTATGCCTTTCACCGTTCAGTCTGCAAGTCTCTGTGAATTTACTAAATGTTGCCACAATCCTCTATTTGCAACTAATGCTGTGGCCTCATTTAGTTCTATACCTCTTACCTTTAAACATTAGAAACTGAGTCTAACCATAGTTATCTTGGTCTCCCTCTACTTCTTTTACCCCTCATAACAGAGTCCATTATTCTCCTAGGTAACCTATCCTCCTCCATTCGCCTCACATGACCCCACCAACGAAGCCGGTTTATGCATACAGCTTCATCCATCAAGTTCATTCCTAAATTACCCTTTATCTCCTCATTCCGAGTACCCTCCTGCCATTGTTTCCACCTGTTTGTACCAGCAACCATTCTTGCTACTTTCATGTCTGTTACTTCTAACTTATGAATAAGATATCCTGAGTCCACCCAGCTTTCACTCCCATAAAGCAAAGTTGGTCCGAAAAGAGACCGATGTAAAGATAGTTTCGTCCGGGAGCTGACCTCCTTTTTACAGAATACTGTTTATCGCAACTGCGAGCTCACTGCATTAGCTTTACTACACCTTGATTCAATCTCACTTACTATATTACCATCCTGGGAGAACACACAACCTAAATACTTGAAATTATCGACCTGTTCTAGCTTTGTATCACCAGTCTGACATTCAGTTCTCTTGGATTTCTTACCTACTGACATCAATTTAGTCTTCGAAAGGCTAATTTTCATACCATACTCATTGCACCTATTTTCAAGTTCCAAGATATTAGACTGCAGGCATTCGGCACAATCTGCCATTAAGAACCATGTCGTCAGCGTAGGCCAGACTGCTTACTACATTTCCATCTAACTGAATCCCTCCCTGCTACTTTATACCTTTCAGCAAATGATCCATATAAACTACGAACAGCAAAGGTGAAAGATTACAGCCTTGTCTAACCCGTGTAAGTACCCTGAACCAAGAACTCATTCTACCATAAATTCTCACTGCAGCCCAATTGTCAACATAAATGCCTTCGATTGATTTTAATAATCTACCATTAATTCTACAGTCCCCCAGTATGGCGAACATCTTTTCCCTCAGTACCCTGTCATATGCTTTCTCTAGATGTACAAAACATAAACACAACTGTTTATACCTCTCAGAGCATTTTTCAATTACCTGGCGCATACTGAAAATCTGATCCTGACAGCCCGTCTGTGGTCTGAAACCACACTGGTTTTCATCCAACTTCCTCTCGACTACTGATCGCACCCTCCCTTCCAAGATGCCAGTGAATACTTTGCCTGGTATATTAATCAATGAGATACCTCGATAGTTGTTGTAATCCTTCCTGTTCCCTTGCTTATAGATAGGTGCAAATACTGCTTTTGTCCAATCTGAAAGTACCTTACCAACACTCCATGTTAATCTTAGTACTATATGAAGCCATTTCATCCCCCCTGCCTTCCCATTATACTTCACCATTTCAGGTCTAATTTCATCTATTCGTGCTGCTTTATGACAATGGAGTTTATTTACATCCTTTCCACTTCCTCAAGCGTAATTTCACCGACATCATTTTCCTGCTCTCCATGAGTTTAGCTGTAAGCAACACCACCAGGAAGATTTCCTTTTACGTTGAGAAGATGTTCAAAATATTCCCTCCATGTGTCCAGTGATTCCCTGGGATCTGTTATAAGTTCACCTGAATCACTCAAAACACTGTTCATTTCCTTTTTCCCTCCCTTCCTAAGATTCTTTATTACTGTCCAGAAAGGTTTCCCTACTGCTTGACCTAGCCTTTCCAGGTTATTACCAAAATCTTCCCGTGACTTCTTTTTGGATTCAACAAACAAGCTGACCCGATCTAACAGTGATATAACAATCCCAGCTTCCTTCCTAACCAAATCATTCCTTAACTTGTCCTTTGCCGTATGTATAAAAATATAATTTTGTCTTTATCCTTCGAATTTTTATATTATTCTTCATTTTATTCTTGGATTAGGTATCCAAAAATTGAAAGTAGTTTTAATTCATTTCTTTTCTGTTTGTCTGTTTGGTGTGAAAACTAAAGAAAACAGATTAACAGAAATTTCTTGAAACTCTGTATGCAGGTTCACAGATAACCAGGTTCTACACTGGTCTATGTATTATTTGATTATTGTACAGTGGCATAAGGGGTCTAAAAGAGCAAATGTTAGCTATCTCTGTTAATATAAACAGTTTCGATAAGCTGTACATACAGCATACTTCTATCTTTCATGTTTCATGTGATTCCATAGAAATAGGAATAATAATGGAGTTATTTAAGATTGTTATATTTTTCACAAACTTGAAAATATCTCTAAAGATATTAGTTCTAACTAAAATGAACAAAAATATATGTAGAATGTACAATTTCCAGTCTTGT